>NC_073693.1:51483823-51677169 GCF_029784155.1 Uranotaenia lowii
AGTGTACCATTTCTAAAAGAACTAAGCTATATAACTACACTCTGATATGCTTTCAATCAAATTTAAGTCCAAAACAATGCAAAATGCACTCGGATATAATTTGAATACATTTTGCAGAAACAAATGCAACTGACTCAGATGAATTGAGCTGACCGCAATCAGATTCGTCGATTATGAAAAAAATTTGAACTTAATCTGTAAAATTTTTTTTTTTTTGTTTAGATTATAGTCGTTTTACCATCTTTATGGCATTCGCGACTTTATCAACGTTGCAGTTGGCGGATCGTTATTGAAAAACTATCCGGTACAACTGTGTTCGATGTTTACTCTTGGGCTCGAACTCGCGGACATCGGCAATCTGTAAAATAATATTTGAAACATAAACGTTCACAATGCTCAGCAGTTGATGATGAAATGCAGTGAAAATTAAAAATTTTATTTTGATAATAACTCGAATAAACGACACATTTCGGCTTTCTAACATGGTGAAATCGATGGGAAATAGTGACATCAAGTGTTTTATTTATTTTGGAAAAAATATCATTGTTCATTTTGAAAACGAGTTTTTCTTAAAACGCAACAGGCGAAAAACGAAACACGTTAACTTAGAGTTCACAGAATGAAACTTTGTTTTGACATGCCGCACAAATATCACAATCCACAGTTATGAAGTGCGCAGTACCATTGAGAACGCTGCGCATAAAATACTGTGCTTTTATATTTCTGGCACAAAAATTTGTGAGTGCTAAAATGAGATATTGTTAACTCTCAGTTTAGTACATGTTTTCCATCTGGTAATAAAAATTGCAATTCATGAGTTTTCTATTGCATTTCTGTCGTCATATTTGATGGTGGCGCTTATTATTTTTGGCTTCCAGTTTCTGTAAGAATCGTGATTCTTTATATAACGCCAGTTTATAGACGCCAGTTGAGCACTATAAGTCCAGATCAGGTGAAACGCTTGTTAATAATTTCACGCCCAGTTGAAGTATTTAATTTATTAATCTCTATTTTCAGCCGGAAAACGACTTTAAACAGCAACTGGTGGGCCAAAACATATTTAAGGACTATTGTTCATCGCCGCGGATAGATCTTAAAAATGCATTCGGATTAATCTTAGTACGTGTATTTGATGAAAATGAAGTAAATTTGATCTAACGAAAGCATTTAAAAGTTTCAAATATAGACAATTTGGATTATAACGACTAAAAACATCCTTTAAATGGCCAAACATTACATAGCTTTTCATCTTCGAGCTGGAAGCGAAGCGCCCATTATGTGTACTGAAATTACATTTAGTTAATTGTTGGTTTGGATTGAATTATGAAAACTTTTCTTTATGAAATCAATTGCCTTTTAGCAACTCCTTCTTATTCACTCCATTTACAAGGACAAATATACTTTAAAACTGTATTAATTGAAAAAAAAAATATTTCAAAAAACACGTTTGGCTGCTCTTTCAAAATGGCTGAATTATATTTAAAGCTGGTGATTGTTTTGATTTGGCCTTCCGGTGGAAGAAGACGGAATTGGCGTTAGAAGCGCAGATATTTAAGGCTGCTGCTGCAGATTGTTTTGATTTGGCCTTCCAGGGGAGTAAGACGGAATTGTTCTGTTATGTTTGTTATGATTTGGCTTTCCGGTGGAAAAGGGCGGAATGGATTTGGAAGCACAGATTTTCAGGCAACTTCTGCTGATTGTTTATTTTGATTTCGTCTTTCGGTGGATAAGGAAGGAATGGCTTTGGAAGCACTGATTTTCAGGACTGTTGAAAAAAAACGGAATCGGCTTAGGAAGTGCAGATTTTTCAAGCTGCTGTTTGTTTGCTTTGATTCGGCCTTTCGGTGGAAAAGTTGGAATTGACTTGGAAAGCGCAGATTTTGATGGCTGTTGTTGTTGATTGTCTACTTAAATTTGGCCCTCCGGTGAAAAAAAAACGGAGATGAGTAAGGAAGTACAGATTTTTCAGGCTACTGTCGCTGATTGTTTGTTTTGATTTGGCCTTCTGGTGGAAAAAGACAGATTTGGCTGAAGAAGCACAGATTTTTAAGGCTGCTGCTTCTGTTTTTTTATATTTTGATTTGGATTTTCAAGGCTACTGAGCTGCTGATTGTTTGTTTTGAATAAGCCTTTTAGGTTGGGTAGGCTGTTTCTAAGAAAACTGTCGAATTATTCCGGCTCTGATAAACAGAGTCAGAGTGACAAGAAAAGCACAGTTTGAGAAAGCTGTTGCTAAGAATGTTTTTTTGCGGATTGTTTTGGCTCTGGTAAACAAAAGGAAAAGCACAAATTGGGAAGGCTTTCGTGAAGAATATTTTTGAATGGGATGAAGAATATACAGAAGAAAAAATTAAGAATTGAAAAGCCTTTGCAGAGAATGGAATGTAGAATTGAGATAAGGGATATTTGGGATAAAAAAAAATTGTATTTTAGAAAAACAAAAGTCTGTAAATTAAAGATTCTATTGAGAATAGAGTTGAGAAGGAATGTAAAGATGAGATGAAGATAAGCAGACATAGAATAAAATTTGTAAATATGGAGAATAAAGATGACGAATATGGGATAAAAATTAAGGATATTTGAAAAATAAAATTTTGTTCTAAAGGAAAAAAAAACATAAGTCGACGCGTAAAAAGTTTTGATTGAGAATAGAGGTGAGAAGGAATGTCAGGATGAGATGAAGTATATGCAGAAAATAAATCAAATTTTATTAAAAATAAAATATAATTATAGTTATGTTCGACAACAATGAAGATAAATAAAATAAAATAAATTACTTTGGCAATGTTTGCTATTTTGGCAACACTAGGCAAATAAACAAAAAGAAGTCGGTCATTAATCTATTCATGTGAGGGACAGACGTTTCGAAGTGAATCTCTGAATTGAGATTCGTAAAATCACGAAATATACCATCACATTTTTTCAATCCTAAATACAAGCTCAGACACAATGTTATTCCTGGTCCTAAGGTTCAACGTAAATGCTTAAAACAAAGTCAATAAACATAATTCTACAATATACACAGAAACAAAAATAGCAAAAATACTTATCTGGAAGTTTTTCATTATCTACCTCTAGTGATAGGCCACACCTGATTTCAATCCTTCTGCAAAACACGAAAGTGAAAAAAGCAATTATATTTTCGTCAATTGAAAGAGCGAGACTCAGTTACTAGGTTTTGTCGAACTTTTACGGCTTCGAGTGTCGGCACTGCAGTTATGAGGAAGAATGAGAAAGAAACAACACTCGCGATGAAAGCTGAAAACTTATTGACCGGCCGATGTTTTAAAATTCTAATTGGAATCATTGGGCGACTTGTTTCACGTACATTTAACTCTCTTTCTACGAAAATAGCAAACTACAAATTACAGACCAATGCAACGCTAAATTTCACGAGAAATTCTTCCGAAAAACACTAATTAGGTACTAGGATTCGAAATAAATCGCTTGTGAAGCAAATAAGATTTCCAGCCGATCCTATCTGTGCAGAAATTGATGAGAGGTATTCGAACGGCAGACTGCCAATGCACTGCGGTTTTTTTTGGTGATCGGCGGTGAAAGAAGGATTTCATTTTAATAGACTCAGGTGGTGCACTGAGTAAAATATCGGACTAGCAAGCCGAGATGAGTTGTTGCAGTGAGTTCGATTCTCACTGTTTTTTTTTTATGAATATATGAATCCAATAGGATGAAAATCCAATAAATTGTTTATCTTGTTTCGCTGAAATGAAGTGGTCATTAGACTGCCCCAAATTTGTATGGGAAATTTAAAACCTGTAAAATGTTATACGCTGCAGGCTAAAATTGGTCCTGGGCCTAGTACAAGATCTCATGCCAAATTTGGACCAGATCGGACCACGGGAAGGGGTCGCTCAACGAGCCTGAAGTTTGTATGGGATTTTGAGACATTTTGTTCGAGAGGAACATGAAAAACCAGTTTTTCGTCAATAACTTTTGTCTCCCTCGACCGATTTCTTTCAAAAACGGGTTTTCTTAAAGCCTAAACTATGACAAATATTTAATCTGAAGGTTGCATTTCAATTAAAGTTAAGATAAAAAAGTTATTAAGCTTCAAAAATTGGTTAACTTTTTTAAGGGTGATATTCATCACTTTTTTAATGAGGCGAATAAAGTCCGACCGGAACACTCAATGTGAAATGCATGCCGTTTCGTCAAATAATGACCGATTTTAACCATTGTTGTTGCGCTCGATTGCACTTTTTCATGTTTTTCTAATATTTGAGTTTGGATGATATTCACTTGATAGTTCGGAAAGAAGTAAGGGCGGAAAATGCTTGACAATTTGAAAGAAAAATTGCATAACAACAGGGGCTTAGAAACATGGCTGGACGATTTGTGATGTAAATAAAAAAAAACAGTTTTTCAACAATAACTTGGGTTCCCGTCGGTCGATTTCTTCCAAAAACAATGTTTCTAAAAGCCTAAATTATGAAAAATATGTCATCCGAAGACTGCATTTCGATAAGAGTTTAGAAAAAAAAGTTATGAGGCTTCAAAACTAGGCTAACATTCTACGGTGGTATTCATTACTGTTAATGAGGCGTCAATATGTTCGACCGGCCCAACTCATCAACAGTGATAAATACCATCCTTTAAGAAAAACCGTTTTGAAAGAAATCGGCCAATGGAAACCAAAGTTATTGATGAAAAACAGGTTTTTCATGTTTCTTCCGAGCAAAATGTCTCAAAATGCCATACAAACTTCAGTCTCGTTGAGCGACCCCTTGCCGTAATTCGATCTGTCTCAAATTTGGCATGAGATCTTGTACTAGGACTAGAATCAATTTTAACCTAAAGCGCATAATATTGCACAGGTTTTAAATTTCCCACACAAATTTGGGGCAGTCTATTGTACATATATCCGCCTTTGGGCGGGGTTTATGTTTCATCTTTTCTACCTAACTCAGAATCTTTTTTTTCTCGAAAAATCTATTCAGAATTGTTGTTATTCTCAGAACCAACCGCCAACATTTTTTTAGATCGAAAAACACATGGACCAACGCTTTATGATGCCAATGAAATGAAAATTTTTCGAAAAAAGGTCCTTTTATATTTTTCTCACGTTTTTATTATATTAGCTGTAGCTTTCTTTTGATACAGAATGAAGGTTAACATTGTTAATTGATTTCAACAAAGTATTTTATTCGGTTTAGAGTGAATTGTGTTTAAGTTTGAAATTTCTTTTTTTTTAATGTACGCATTACGTTTCAAAGAAATTTATTTGAAACTCTGTTACCGTGCATGCTTCGAAAAGAAGCAATTGCTACGATGTTGTGTATAATTTGAACTTTGATAATAACTCTATGAATAAAAAAAAAAGATTTTGAATAACTTCACGTGTCAATCTCATTATTTTTTGTAATAAAAAATACTCTTTTAATTTAAATTTATCTTTTAATTGACATCACAAATCGTCCAGTCATGTTCCTTAGCCCCTGTGGTTATGCAATTGTCAAGCATTTTTCCGCCCTTACTTCTTTCCGAACTATCAAGTGAATATCATCCAAATTCAAATATTAGAAAAACATTAAAAAGTGCAATCGAGCGCAACAACAATGGTTAAAATCGGTCATTATTTGACGAAACGGCATGCATTTCACATTGAGTGTTCCGGTCGGACTTTATTCGCCTCATTAAAAAAGTGATGAATATCACCCTTAAAAAAGTTAACCAATTTTTGAAGCTTAATAACTTTTTTATCTTAACTTTAATTGAAATACAACCTTCAGATGAAATATTTGTCATAGTTTAGGCTTTAAGAAAACCCGTTTTTAAAAGAAATCGGTCGAGGGAGACAAAAGTTATT
This sequence comes from Uranotaenia lowii, assembly GCF_029784155.1. Taxonomy (NCBI): domain Eukaryota; kingdom Metazoa; phylum Arthropoda; class Insecta; order Diptera; family Culicidae; genus Uranotaenia; species Uranotaenia lowii. Next base: position 51,489,651 of record NC_073693.1, read on the forward strand.
GCTTATGCTTATGCTTATGCTTATGATACGTACACAGCCAGATCTTGTCAGCATCCCGGTGAATAGTAAAAATACATTTACTATTCATCTTATCAAGGCCGGGCCCACTGTGCAGTATTGGACGCAGAGACGACTGGAACCAGGGGAAGAAGAAACGTGGACAACAGTACCATACGTTCCCATGTTCATTTGATATTTGTTCGTTGGGAGCATAGATGCTAAGATATTTCTATGCTCCTTGGTGTTGGGCCTTCCTTCAAGGGATGGAAATGAGGTTTTTCTACATAGAGTCCAAAATTGAACAATACAATAATTAAAGAAAATTCTTTAACCATTATACACTGTTCAATTCTGGATCATTGTGCCTTCATCTCAGGTCATTGACCATGGTTATAGCGCCATTGCTCGCTTTTGAAAAGATTTGAGAAGAGCAGAGAAATTATTAATATAGCACCGAAATTCTTAGAATTTTTTCCATTCCAAGATATTTTAGCGCCAAAATAGGAATATACTGCAAAGAATCGCAAAAAAAAATTGGTTTTAAAGAACTGCTACAGAATTCGGAAACGGGCCCTAACACGATTCAATCATTAACAATAAAGTCAACATTAGAGGAAAAGAGAGAGAAGCTTAGAAAAATAAATAATGGAACATTCTCACCGAGTTTTTCTGCTTTTGTACCATTTGATGTTTTTGCACCAATAAAGTTCCAACAAATTCCAAGCCCATATTCCACAACGACACGTTTAAACTGTTTTGTCCCAGGAACAAATTTACCACTTAACCCGGACATTGGATGATTTGTGTGGGATTTTTCACTTAACCCAGATGCCATACATTTTCACAAACAGATCGCCCCAATTTCGGCAATTTTCAGATTATCCGAAAATCAAAGCAACCACACACTCACGACGCCGGCGAACTGTCTGACGCTGAATGGCGGCAGAGCATCTTCATAATATTATCACTTTTTTGTTAAAAATTTCTTAGCTTTTGGAGTCTGATGAAATAAAACCTAACAGTAACTTGCTGATGAAACCAAACGACACTTCAACGACAATAATGCTAACGTAACAAGCGTTGATTTTATTTGAAATTTCCCGAAACCCCATGTCACATGTCACCATGGCAACCAGTTTGCGCACTCATCACTCCCTGATAAAATTCAAACAAATTCCTGGGACACATGTCTATGGAACACATGATTAGATTGAACCTGTTTGATCGACAAATGCATCGGTTAAATATTCATTAAAAACACTTTTCGCATCAAACAACGAATATCACCGGTAAACTCCATTTTCACTTTTAAAATTTTGCCATTTGATCTGGTCCCAAACCATTTCTCCCCATCTCACAACGACAAAAAAAAACTGCGACAAAATACACTCATTGGACATCGTATCAAATCGCTTCACAACTTTCGAAAAAGTTCAACTCTTTTATGTTCTCACTTTAGTCCACCGATTTATTCTCTAAATCATTGTGACTTGATAAAATTTTCTCTATGTTTACTGACAAGATGATATTCAAAACAGATAGTGGCATCTAAGGGCACGCTGGAGACAAAAAACGAACCGCACCCGACGAAAGTACAACGATCTAACTTAGTAAAAAAAATTCCGTCAACAAACGTTATACAGTTTTAGAAAAAAATCACTTCACTCGTTTTTATTACAGCCCTCAAGGTATCAAAAATTCAAATTGCACCGTTCAATCGTTTTTTAAAACATGAAAAGTCTCATTAAAACCGACATTTTTCGTTTTTTCCAATATTGTGGAGCTCTGGAAATTTTCTGCCAGAAAAAAAACACGTCTCGGTCGAGGGAGACAAAAGTTATTGACGAAAAACTGGTTTTTCATGTTCCTCTCGAACAAAATGTCTCAAAATCCCATACAAACTTCAAACTTCGTTGAGCGACCCCTTCCCGTGGTCCGATCTGGCCCAAATTTGGCATGAGATCTTGTACTAGGCCCAGGACCAATTTTAGCCTGCAGCGTATAACTTTTTCAAAAGTCGGGTCATTTGGGGCAGTCTAGTGGTCATGCATTATTTTTCTTGAGAGCTCGAGTCTTAAAGCCAGTAGTGTTTCCATTCATTTCATCTTTAGTACAATACGTAGGTACACTTTTCAGCGCATTTTCGACACAGAGATTAGCTAAATAGACATTGGATTTTTGCAACCTCTTCTATTGGAGTACAGAGAAGAAAACTGTAGAGATTTTTAAACCATTGAAAACAATCAAGAATTACTACTTCCGAAAAAAACAAATAGGAGTTCGATTTGTTAGAATGTTAAGCCTAAAAAAATCGACCCATCCTTGCCTCAATTCTCTTGAAATGCCATCCCTATTCCTATTCTTTTCATACTGAAACCCAAACTTTGCCTGTCAAATGTGACGATTGCTTCCACCGAATAATCTACGAATCTATACATAACGTTTATCTTTCGGACGGCCACCGCCATAACTGCTACTGCTACTGCCATCCTAATCTGGATCGGGGACCGACCATTTTTATGACACTATGCGTCTCCGGGGAGAATAATCTTGAAATGAAACCCCGGGCCCAAACGTAGTAGGGGAGGAGCGGGCTATATGCGCCTATTAAGCAGAACACTGATTTAATCAAATATCACATTGAATATGTGTACAAAAACTATATACACGTGTGCAGGCATCTGTTTTCTATACATTGGAGTAAATTTTTGTGTAAAAATTTTCTTCTGTTTCCAAGAAAATGATTTTATTATAAGTGTTGTCTAAAATGCCGAACCTCAAACTGTGCGGGCTAAATGCGCCTATTTATGCTTTGAACAAAATTTCTGTTTTTTGGGCAATATTTCCGTAAAATTTCATTGGAAGTGCTAGAAAATAATAATTTCCATACGACAAAGCTGAATTTTCATAAAAATCTATGTATATTATAATTTTATGGAATAAAACATAAGTTAGGGTTGCCATACTATGGAGGTAGTTCATCCATGAGAAAAACTTTATCAAATCTGTTTTTAGATCTGCAATTCTCTCTTAAGATGTTATTCAGAGCTTAGATTTGAAGGTTAAATGATGAAAAACATTTATTTATTCTATTTAACCTGTTATTTTAGAATGGAGGCATTTTACAAACATGATGGGGGCATACAAAAACACTCTATTATTCCACTATATAATCATTATTAAACCTCCACAAAAGCTGAAATATGTTTAATTTCTTAAGCTCATTTGAGTAAGAAACAAAAAACATCCTAGTTTTTGTTTTAAGCTTCTTTACGTATAATTTTCAAAAGTCGAAATATTACATCAAAATGTATCAAAACCCTGTATGATTTTTAAATTTTTTCTAGTTTGTAAATTCATAAAATTCTTTCTTGCCTTATGTTCTAAGCGTATCATCCTCAAAATGCATTGGTCAGATAAGCTGTCTAGTCAGCCATTTCATCAAACAGCCGTAGGGTCATTTAACCCGACAGGCCCATTTAGGAAACCTTTCCCCTAGGTACCTTCTACTGACTACATTGTGGCTAACCACCACCCGTTGGGCAGTTTCATGAATTCAAACGTCCTGGAGCCGGACTTTGTGTGCATACTGAGAAGGAAGCAGCAGGCGGATCGAGAGGGGATTCTGGAGTTCGTTGTCGAAGTCATAAAGTCGTGCCTTCCATACCAAATGGTGGCTTGAGAAAGTTTCGCATCAGAGTGGATATAAATCGATTTCTGTTGGGTAAATGCATCTCCTGTTAGTTTTGTTTCCCTGTGTGTATTTTTTTAAATGTCATTTTTGAATGAAGACGTAGACGGGGAAAAAAGAGAAAGGAAAAAAGACAAATGACACAAAAGACACAAAAGACACAAAAGACACAAAAGACAAGAGACAAGAGGCAAGTGGTAAGAGATAAGAGACAAGAGACAAGAGACAAGAGACAAGAGACAAGAGACAAGAGACAAGAGACAAGAGACAAGAGACAAGAGACAAGAGACAAGAGACAAGAGACAAGAGACAAGAGACAAGAGACAAGAGACAAGAGACAAGAGACAAGAGACAAGAGACAAGAGACAAGAGACAAGAGACAAGAGACAAGAGACAAGAGACAAGAGACAAGAGACAAGAGACAAGAGACAAGAGACAAGAGACAAGAGACAAGAGACAAGAGACAAGAGACAAGAGACAAGAGATATAATTTCGTTTCGTTCTTAACGACAGAAAAAAACTAAGATTATTTATATTAGACATCGGTGAGATGTAAACTATCGGCTGTAATCCAACGCGATCCGCATTTGTTATCATCGCAATATCAACGCAGCAGGGTGCCACTCCTAGAATCCTTCTTCTTGTGATGTGCGCTAAGTATGTATACGGATAGCCCCAAACTTCGCCTCCCTGCAGCAGTCACCCACGCACGCAAAATCTTTGCGGTTAATAACGGCACCTGCCGGCAGGGTGGGATTTGTACAAACAAGGACTGGTGAATGGACAAGTTTCTTTCGTCATTCAATCTTCTTCGTTTTGCTACAACCGGTGTGTGAATAAGACGCGCTGTTGCTTGCTTTTGTTTGCATTGCAGCTCATCTCTCCTCACACCGGTCACGTTCAACAGCTTTAGGGAGGAACCGAAAATTACGCACAAAAACCCAAAAAAAAAAAATTAAGAAAAAAAACATACAAACTCAGAAACAGGATTCAGCTATCCCTAACAAAGATTGGTAAAATTGAAAATAAAATTCAAATGATTAAAGACGAACTTTTTTTACAGTAGATTGACAATTTTGACATTTTTTTACAGTCTTAAAGTTATTGTGACAATTTTTGACATTTGTCATTTTGGCATTTTTGTCATTTTTGACATTTTTGACATTTTTGACATTTTTGACATTTTTAATATTTTTGACATTTTTGACATTTTTGCCATTTTTGACATTTTTGACATTTTTGACATTTTTGACATTTTTGACATTTTTGACATTTTTGACATTTTTGACATTTTTGACATTTTTGACATTTTTGACATTTTTGACATTTTTGACATTTTTGACATTTTTGACATTTTTGACATTTTTGACATTTTTGACATTTTTGACATTTTTGACATTTTTGACATTTTTGACATTTTTGACATTTTTGACATTTTTGACATTTTTGACATTTTTGACATTTTTGACATTTTTGACATTTTTGACATTTTTGACATTTTTGACATTTTTGACATTTTTGACATTTTTGACATTTTTGACATTTTTGACATTTTTGACATTTTTGACATTTTTGACATTTTTGACATTTTTGACATTTTTGACATTTTTGACATTTTTGACATTTTTGACATTTTTGACATTTTGGACATTTTTCACATTTTTGACATTTTTCACAATTTTGACAGTTTTGACCATTTTTACAAATTTCACATGTTTCATAATTTTTACAATTTTGACAATTTTGACAATTTTGACAATTTTGACAATTTTGACAATTTTGACAACTTTGACAACTTTGACAATTTTGACAATTTTGACAATTTTGACAATTTTGACAATTTTGACAATTTTGACAATTTTAACAATTTTGACAATTTTGACAATTTTGACAATTTTGACAATTTTGACAATTTTGACAATTTTGACAATTTTGACAATTTTGACAATTTTGACAATTTTGACAATTTTGACAATTTTGACAACTTTGATAATTTTTACAATTTAGACAATTTTTGCAGTTTTGTATCAATTTCGTTTCTCTTTTGTGCCAGTTTTGCTGCATTTTCTGTTGTTTTTGAGTCAGTTGTGTTCCATTGTCGTTTTTTTGTCAAATTTTTTTTCATTTTTGTTAAATTTTTGATTGATTTTTGTCTTTTTTAGTTGTAGCATTGTCAATTCTGTTTCTTTTTTATGTTTGATAACTTTTTCTAATTTTAGTTTTATCTTCAATTTTTGATTTTGATGTTGTTTTTTGTTTATATTTTTAAGTCAAACTTTTCTATTTTGAAATCTTAACGGCTTCTTTGAGAGTCCCCAGAAATTTGTGTTAAATCCTTGGAACATTGTGACGCCCCGCTGTGTCTTGAAGTGGTGCGTTCTTTCCGGTCAAAGTGGCTGCCTCTTGGCTAACCAGCAACAGCAGAAGCACAATGAGTGAAGAAAAGAATGAATGAATGGATGAATGAAAGAAGGAATAAGTGAGGCGGCGAACAAACTTAAAGCAGGACGACCTGGGCGAAGATATCAACAGCATATTTTGTCTCATCCTTAGCTCATCCATGGTGTCTCCACTTTGCTGACGAGGGGTTAGACGATGTAGCTGAAGGTTGAGATTGGTGAAAATGGACCATCCTGCTAGCTACTGGTGCTTATTTATATGCATGGAGAACAACGACACTCAATGATTGGGGTTTGCGGTAAGACGCTTTATGTGATGGCAGATTGCTTCTCGTCTTGCAAGAATTTTGCTCCTCAAGAATGTGCCAAGAAAAGTCCTGTGGCGTTTTAAAAATGATCAAATATGTTATCAGAAGAAAATTGCAGATTGTTGTTTATGTGAGATGTGCAACTTCCAGAATACTTACTCTGTCTATAGGACTACCTGAAAGTTAAAATGAAAAAATGAAATGGTTCTCGATACAAAATTAAAGAATTTAAAATCAGTGTCTGGAAAAGAAAAAACATCATTAAGGACTCATGTGCTTCAATAAATTCAGTCATTCCAAATCCCTTCACCCCCCCAGAATTCTGTTTGCTCATCGATGCCTTCCACTTGACTGAATCGTAATCTGCCGTTTGTTCCATTTTTCTCTTTTTCAATCGTTAGCCGGAATTTATGTATTGTAAATAAATTTATGATAATTATCATTATCATTTATGGTACGGTTACATTTCTCTTGCTTTCTCACAAACCACACAAGAAAAAAGCCCGACAAAAACCGGAAACTCAATTTTCAGCCTAGGACTTACCGACGTTCTTGTTGCTTCCGGAATCGAATTCCTGACTTTAGTTTTTATCCTGTTGCCGGGTTGCGTTTCTCCTAGGAAAGGAAAGTTGTTCGTTTTCTTCTTCTCGGAGGCAAATCTCCTAAATTAAAATACCCTTCGAAAAACGCACCAAATGGAGGGCGAATAATCGTTCGGTCGTCCTTTAGCGAGGTTTATGGGTAAGGTTTGTCGTCGTTTTTTTTCCTTTGATTCGGATAGCATTTTTTCCCTGCTTTCCAAATTGATTTCGCGCTCTACATTCTATTTCTCTTAGACCAGAAGATGGCACACAAATTGAAAGAAGCCAAATGCTGCTTGCTATCGGAATAAATTCGTATCGGATTTTGCTGCTTTCGGAATTCCATAACGGATGTGATTATGGTCAGAAGATAATCAGTGTGGAGGAGCCAAAGCGGCCGTTTCTTCCCTTCCACCCTCACAGAATTTTCTGTTTTTGTTTCCATTTCTTCCTGGGTGGTTTATGGGGAGCGATTGAATGTGACTCTAATGCGATTTAAATTACCATTGGAAATTTAATGAGCCCAAGTTTAAAAATATACAAAATGAAAGAAAAATTGTGCAAATCGGTTTTCATGGTTTTTAGCCTCAAATTAAACCAAACTCATGCAATTGTAAAGTTCATAACAAACATATCCTCATATGCAGATGATTTTAGTTTTGTCTGGCTTTTTTACATGGAAAAGGAATTTTTCATGAATTATCTATAAGTCATTCAAACGCAACCAACGTTCAAATCATAGCTTGTTGGTTTTGACGAGACAAGAAAAAGATTCAATGGGCCCAAGAAAATCTACATTGGGAAATAAAAGTTGAATTTGAAGACGTTGTTTTATTTCAAGGAAAAGAGTTAAAAAGATGTTCAGCTAGCGGCCCCTTTTCAAGTCTAGTCGAAATGCATATTGTTTTGAAAGTCAACTTTTTACCTATTTTATATCGAATTCAACTTCTAGGTTTCATTATTTTTTCTTTCATTTTTTCTTTGATCTCATAGTGATTTATACTTGTCTCTTTCAAGTCATAATCGATAGAGTTATTTTTGAATTTCTTAAACTCTGAGGCCTTAAAAGCTTCATTCTGATTCAAAACTCATCGATAGTTTTATGCAGAATTATGCGATTCGATAGCTAATAACTTTTTGCCTGATAAGATACGAAGTTACGGATTTTCCACAATTTTTTTCAGCGGAAAATTTCCTTTAAACCGGGGATGAGCAATCTCAAATTGAATTAATTTTTCGATAAATTGTTAGTTATACCTAATCAAATACTAGTCAATGCTTAAATGGAAATAATGAATATATGGCTTCTTCGAAAATTGACTTCACGTGTATTGATTTGCATTTATCCCACAATCATTTAGATTGGTGACATTTTTTAAAGAAATTCAACCTGCATTGTGATCTTTTAAAGGCGTAAGTGCAATACTTATCGTCAAAAATGTTGTACTTGAGTTATTTTTACATTCATTTTTTTATTTTCTTAAAGGCTTCTAACTTAAAAATCAATCAATAATAAGTAGCAACTTCAAGTCAGCAAAAGCTAATAAAAAACAAAAAACAACTGATAACCACATGATGTTGATTTTTGTTCTCTCTTCTGGCAAAGATGAAATTTTAGGATAAAAATACTCAAAAAGGCAAACAATAGAGTCTTTAACAGCAAAAAAAAACAGCAATGCTTATTAAAAATTACTTAAGGTTCTCAAAAATTAGCGTTAGAAATCCTATCCTATTTTGTTTTTCCGTTGTAAACAAAAAATACTCAAACTTACACTCTCAAAGTTAAATCTTTTTGGGCGAACTGATTTTTAAACATTTAAAAAAAATCAAAACATGATATAAAAATAAAATTTCTTATGTTTTCAATCGGTTTTATAATTTCAGAATTTTGTAATTTCAGTTTTCCAATTGTACAGTTTTTAGTCTAGGATTTGTATTTCTCAGTCCAATTATTTATCAATAGGTTTCGGTTAATCCTCAGGTAAATCTCTATTCAGAATTGTAAGCTAACATTTTTTAAGAATTTGAACATGGGTTTCAATGATACCATATCCTATTAACAATCAAGAATATTAACGCTATCCTAGATTTGTTGATAAAATTTGCTTTTAAATCAGTAGAATACTATATTTTTTAAAAATTTCGGTAACTTTGCTCAGCATCTGATTCAAAACTTCATGATAAAAAATGTCTTTATCACCGTTTGTAGGAAAAAAAATCAGGACTTCGAAGGCAAACATCAACTGTGGAAAGACTTATAAGAGATACGCAAAAAAACAGAAATTTGGATTAATTAATTTCAACAACGATGCAACGACAGCCCACATAAATTAACTTTGATTTTTTTTTCGTTTTTTTAATTTTTTTCACCAAAAATTTGTAGTTGAAGAAAATTTACTTTCTGATGTTCTTAACCCTTCGTTTCATAAAGAAATAATTTTGCAACAATTAATGTATGAAAAAAGTGAAAAAACGTATTTTTTTTTTAAATTTTTTACTTGATGTACACATAATTTCCAACTGTTTATAATGATTTTTAAGGGAAAAAAAATCATGAAGTCAAGGTTCCAGATTAAAAAAATTATTAAAGAGCATCATTCCTCACTCCTGCTTTAAACTATTGATATATTAGCATTAAAACCGTCAAATTAAAATGATGCCAAATTTTCAGAACAAAATATTCTATCATCCCATAAAAATCTAAACATTTAAATTTTTCTCGTGTAAACGTTGCATAAAAATTCTGCAAAAAAAACATGAATGAGTTTTTAACCAAAACAAAGCCAGCAAGACCCCAGAGTTTGAGAAATTCAAAAAATGATCCCAAATCGTCTCAGTCTAATATAGCATGTTCATCAGAAAACCAAGTGGTTTAAAGACTTAATTCATAGCAAGACTTCCAAATAATTTAATCACGTTGTCTTGATACCTTCAAAAAGGAAAAATCTGTATCTCTGAAAATTTGCCACATTAGATGGAAACTCTCCCCTATCCAACGCACTATTCACGAAAAAAACCGATCGGTGAGTCTAGAGTTTTTTTTATGATTTGTGAAGACACGAGTAAATTTTTAAAATGATCACTCATATTTATTTCTGTTGGGTTACTAGAGAGCGTCTCGAAGACCCTTCTTACAACACTAAGTCATTTTGTGAGGAAGACGGACGATTAAGTGAGATTCATCTGGGAACTGTCAATATTTCTAATTAGCAGCTGATCGCTGCACCTGTCTAATGAGATAGAAAACGAAAATGCATAAAATTGTATTATTTTGTCCCTTACCAACAACACCATTTTTGAATTGTATCCAGTTCTTTAGTTATAAGAAAACCCACCATTCGAACAGATGATTGTTAGATGTAGTCATGTTAAATTGTAGTTAATAAATGTTAAAGTTCAGCGTTGGTTTTTCCTAAGTAGGGTGTTATAAATAAATAGTGTCAAAAACCAAATGAATTTGTGGCAAATAAAGTGTGTGTAATTGTAAAACCCACGAATTTTCATTGCGGAATTGGCACCGATAAAACCCCCCCGTACGGATCGAGTACTTAACTGAAAGAAATCCTACCAATTCGCCACCCAGAATCGTTCAAGGAACATACAGTCCACCCAAGGTATCCCAGCACCCCAACAATTTCGAAAAACTTAAAATTTTCCATTTTCAAGCTTAGAGCAAGAATCCTTCAAACATAAATTTTAACTTCAAATATTTTGACGCCAAATGTGTTTAACCAAAAAATTTGACAAAAAAAGTATAAATTTCGAAGAAAATTTTAAAATTATTAATAAAATCTTTCTTGAATTAGCTGAAAATATAACTGACAATACAGTAGAAAAATTGTACACATCTAAGATGTCTCTTGACGCTGAATTGTGATGCAAAAATCGTCGGGTGCGTCGCGTCCGCGTTTTAGTACTTATCGACAGCGTTAACCGCTGACGTGACGCGACGACCGACGCTGTATTGTGTTTCTGCCTTAACTCTTCATTTCAAAAATCAATACTTGGTAAAATAAAAATAAAAACTCATTAGTGAAGTCAATATTTTCGTTTCAAGCAAAAATAAAGTTGTATGATAAAAAAAAACGCTCATTACATTTTTTTTCTAATTATTCTATCCAATTTGGCAAAAAAACTTGTTCTGTTAGCCTTCAAATACTTGCAAAAAAATTAAACAAAATCCTTGTGAAATATTTTTTTTATTTCTGGATATTAACGAAAATTACGAAAATTAAGATTTCTAATACATGAAAAAAAGCCTTTTTTTGTTTTTTTATTTTTCTGGGATTTTAACACTCTCGTGTTATTCATCCCCTCAACATGAATAAGCCGGCATCAAAGTTACCGACGAAATTTATTAGTTCTTGATCAAAGCAATAGATACCTGGAATTCTGTGATTCTACCCAAAAGATCTTTGCCGATTATCTGTGATGCTTTTTTCAGAGGTTCGATAGAAAAGTTTTGTTGTGACATCGATCAATTGAGTTATTTTACTTATTATTCGCATTCCACATTACCAAAGTCATAATATAGCTTTTGAAATCCTATTCCAATGATATGTAAATAACATTAAAAATTATAAAAATCTGGATAAAAGTTCTAGAATCAACAATGAAGTTTTGATGATAGTTGCTTATAAAAATGTGAAATTGAAGATTTTTTTTGTGATTTTGACATTTTTGTCGAACATCTCAATGCAATGATGCAATACAGAACTTCTATTTAAAAACGGGGTTTCTACCGTTTGTAGGAAAAAAAACTAGGCTTTGAGGAAGAGTTTTAATTATGAGAAAATCACAGAAAGTCAATTAGCGAATCAACACACTCTTGGTTATCACTGTGGTAAGCTCCAAAAGATTTTAAAATGGAAGTGATGACGAAAAGTACCGTCGGTTATAACAAGAATGTTTTTAGAACGAATGTTCGTCAAGAAGTACTATTAATAAATTGAGAGAATTTAAAAACGACAAAGATTACGTGATGTTCCTTTCCGATATCGGGTATTTAAAAAGTCGTGTTGTATTCCTGTTTTGAAACTCGTGAATTCGTTTTATCTTTCCTTTTTCAGATTTGTTTTCGCAAAAAGTTTGTGATTACTAAAAATGACGTGAAGCTCTGCTAATTATTAAAAAAAAATATTATTTCAAGTGCGGCCAGCCAATAAGGTTTCAAATTTAAATTGGCCCGTTGGCTTAAACGGTTGCTCACCCCTGCCTAAAGCTATATGCATTCAATAATAATCAAAACAGATTGATTTCTGATATTTTTCTTTAGAACTACTCTCATATATGTCCAGAGTGCAAATGAGGAAGTTTGTGGTAGAAACAATGTAACGATGAATGATTAAATCGTTACTTTGTTTACGCTACCCGAAACTGTATTCTGTGATAGATATGTACAAAGCAATGGTAAAAAAATTTTGGTTAAAATAATAAAAAAATACTCATTTAATTTTGGAATTGCATATTGCATAACGTATGCATATACCTACGATGAAAATTATACGCTGAAATTAAAATATTCAAAAAAAAAATCATACTCATAGAATATGCTCAGAACCAATAAGGCCGTAAAAAATATTAAATTGGTTGGTAGGTTGGTTACAAGAACAAAACAAAAATAACCAAGTTAATTTAATATTAAATTGATTATTAAAAATTTCATTTCAAAGTTTGGGTTTATAAAAAATCGATTTCTCGATTTGAGGGACCCGCATGATGACAAAAGAAGGATGACAAATTTGTTCCATCTAAATAATTTTTTTACTAAGTTAAAAATATAGAAATGTAAAATATTTGAGAAAAAACAAAAAGGTACATTTGAAAATAGGTTTATTTTTAATTGTGTTATAACTTTATTACCGATTATAAATTCACTTTTAGAGCAGGTTTTTTCGAATTTTCTCCATAATTTCAAATTGGGCTTATCTGGGTTATTTTCAAAACTGTGATGTATGCATATTTTTTAAATTTTAATTTTTCCAAATTCTGTGATTGAATTATATCGCGAAAAAATTATTATATATTAAAATGCACATATGTCATTTTGTAATTTTTCAAAGAATATCATACAATATCCCATCAAAACGGATTGTGTTAAAACATCTGTTCGATTCAAATTTTAAAAAAATACATAGTTGGCAATTTCTACAAAAAAAATCGTTAAATATCTAGCTTCAAAAAGTGTTTAAAAGCACCGCCTGCATCATCTAATATTTTACAAAAAAAAAAAGAAATTTCCATCTGAAGACGCCAAAATGGACCATTCACTCTCAATTTTTGCTTCTAAAACTAAAAATTCTAAAACAAATGTTCTCACATGTGCAAGTAGCATGCGTTAAAACATTTAATTTTACAAGCTGAAAAAAAATTAATACATGTTGATTTTCTATTTTATGGAATTTTGAAATTTGGTTTAATTTTATCACGAAATAATATATTTTGAAAATTGAAATACCTTTAAAAAATTTAAATTTTTGAAAACTATGACGAAGTTTGTCATTTGATGTAATTAAACAAGTCTAAAAGACGAATCATACAAATTGAAATTCAACGAACAAACAATCAAAGTTTTCATCGTTGTAAATATTCTTTCAATTTTGCTGTTGATGTTTAATATTAACGTCTAATGTTTTAACTAAGAAGTTATGTTAATCTCGTATGAACATACAATACCAGTTTTTTGTATAAAACAGCATAACCCCTTTATAGTTTAACGTCTCCAAGCTAAACGTTAGTAAGATTCCTTTACTTTTACGACGACCCGTCCGTCGCTCCAGTTGGTTTAATGATATTCGATCTGTTATTCTCTCGGAAATCACCACAATTTGCGGGTCCGGATGAAAAAGCGGCTCCGGTCCATTCCAGCTATGAGTCAGTCCGGACCGAAAACCCCCAAAAACGGTCGGCTTGCGGGAAGGGAAAATCCTTCTAGGACTAGTCTTACTGCTTAGATATCAGTCCACACATGTGGAACCCTCTCTCGCTAATATGTGTGTTTGTTTATGTATTTCTAACCCTCGTGACTTTTGTCCTTGGATCGTTGCGTTGCGAAGACTTCTTCTCTGCTTTGCCTCAATTTGCCCACCACAACCCGAGATGGAATTTGTTTAATTTAATTAGACGAAGACATTCCCATGATATTAAAGCACCCTGGGTATTGGCAATAAATTACTGGCTTGTTGTGCTGTCTGTTCTTTGAGATTGCGCCCATCTACGCTTCTGGTGGATGATACTTTCGGGGTTTGATTCCCGTTTTCGGTACTTTGGTCTATTAGGTCAATAATTTTACGCAATTCTTGTATGGATATGTCTGTTTCCGAGAGAAGGGGGAGAGTTGCCGCCGCACATCTTGGTTGATGTTCCGATAACAGCTCTATTAATAATCTGGAAGCTAATTTTGGCCCGTAGCAATAATACAAGTTTCGGGGGCCGATTCATTGGATAACCAACATTTGTTACTTTCAGAGTGGAGCTGATGGATGGTAGACATCATCCAGTAGTGGCGAGTCGTTTTCGAAACCGAACGAATTAATCTGACCCAGTTGGTTACTGGTTGCTTCCTAATCCGAACTTCCGGAAGAGTTTGCAAACCATCGAGAGGGAACTATCGACTCCTGATCATAAAACAAAAATAAAATTATATCAAGATGATATAAAAAATCCTTTGAAAAAAGCCAAAAAAGCCTTTGAAAATACACAAAAACGCTCGAATTTTTATGAAAACTTATAACTTTGCCTAGTTTAAGTACTAAAAAGTTTTCATATACTTACTAATGTAAGGAGTATAAAACATGATCATTGATAGCAGAATGTTCAAACGACATTTAATGGCTATAACTAAATGTTTGTTACAAAACCAGACTTCATCAACATGTTCTCTAGCCTAAAATGTCATCACCTATCAAGCTTTCTCGTAAACCAGATTTCATGTTTCGGGGAAACTTTGATCACTATTGTTTTAACGTATCTCAACATCTTCAAAATTATTGTTTTGATGCCAATTAGCACAGAGTGCTTAAAACATCAATAGCTTTTTTTTTTGGTTGGACTCAATTCAATTTGTTAACGTTTTCTTTCAAGAACAAATATACTCAAAAGATGGACAATGTACTGCATACATTTAGGGGCAAACATTATAAACATTTCTCAATTTTGTGGCCATTGGCAAAACGACCACTGGTGGGACTCATTCCCCTCGTGGGAGTGAGCCTCTCCTAGACAACCCCTGGTGGCTGTCTCACCAGTGGAGGCAAGTCCTCGGACTGTACCTGGAGGCCAAGGCCGCGTCGATGTGAGCGCTTGGGAAAACAACCACTGATGGCCCGTTCCCCTCGTGGGATTGGACCTTGAGAGACAACCACGCATGGTTGTCTCGTCAGTGGAGGCAGGTGCTCATGACGCTGCCTGGCGGCCAATGCTCGGGGGGATCTCGATCGCCTGGTTGACCGAGATCCAAAACTCTTTCAGGATGGGGGGCTCTGAAAAGAGCCGATTGTGGCAGCTGGACCCGGGAGCAAGGCGTCGGAACGAAGCAGCAAAGAAACACAAGACACTCTTTCTTGACTTTCTTTTTATTTACTTTCTCTAACTTATTTCTACTATATACACTTTTATATTTACACTTTTTCTATATACACTTTCGCCCTTCTTGACGGTTTGATTACGACTGACTCTAGGCGCATTGCAGAATGCGCCCTTAAATAGGCTGACGAGCAAGCACACAATCACGTGCTTGCATCAGATGGAACTGCCTCGAAACTTCTCGGCGCTTTCAGCGAGAGAAGCCGTCTTGCTCTCACTGTGTGGTGCTCTCGCGTTTATTTCTCGTTGCTCTCTCCAACTTCAGTCGACTGGTCGAACTGAACACTCAATATTGTTTGGCTTCAAAAACAAATGAAATTTTACCATCAAGCATTTCCCTAGTTCCTCCCACTGTTCCTATGTTCTTTTTTTTTATTGAAACTTAACCATTTGATAGGGTTTTTAGCCATTTGTTCTATAAAGGCTTTCTCATAGAAAATGTCCGTTTTTTATATCCAAAAATTATCATTGAATGACCATAAAATTATCTATGAAACTATACTTTTACAAAAGACAGTCCAAAGAACAGTCCATTTGCTAGTAAATGCTATCATTTTATCAGGAGAGGTTTTTTTTGTGAGTCTTCTAAAAAACAGATATTTTGAAACTTTAAAACTACATTTTTAGTAATATAAAAAAAAAATCTACAACCAAAAACCCAATTTAGCCAATTCGAAACTCAATTTATAGGCTTTCAAATGTAGAAAACAGTTTTCAAGTATTTTAACTTAAGACTTAGTTAATGATGATTTTTTGCAGAAATTTCATGTTGATCAAAGTTCCCTCAGTTTACGGTACATTTTAATTTCCAAAATTTTCCACTCCTTGGGATTGTTCATCAACCATAAAAAAATTAATCACTGAATGTCCCAAGATTGATAAAAATGAGTCCTCCAAACTCAAACAGCTGGATCATTCAAATTTCTTGGGCCAAATGTCACCAAATAACTTTTGTTGAGTTCCTTAGAGTGTTGAGTTTGAATTGATGACCATCTATACCATACATTTCAGAACTATGATCTACGTAATGAAATGTAGAAGCAATTATTTTTGAAAAAATTGTCCCAAATTATCCCTCCTGCCAAAATTAACACAAGCAAATGGTTAAGAATTTTATGTTTGCTTCAACTTCTGAGCTTTTCTGAGCACTTAATTTTCAATGAAATGACAATTTTGGAAAATTCAAAAATGTGAAATATTTAGTGAACCAATATCATCCAAAAAGTGAAAAAGACGTTGAGTCTTTGAGTGTTAAGTTACCTTTATAGAAAGAAATTTAAAATGCAGTAAATTTTCCAAGTAATCCAGTACGCACTTCAGAAGCGTATTTCTTTCATTGGCAGTCTAACTTTCTTATCTTTCAATTCAACATTGTAACCATTATTTGATGTTTATGTAATGCGATTAATGAATAACAATTTCAAAACAGATATGTACAACATAGACACAGCGAAAACATTCTTTCCTCAATTTTGTTGAAAATGATTAAATAGAAAAAAATGAAAACCTTTAAATGAAAGGTATAAACATTTTTTACAGATTGTGATAACTTTACGAATTGAAAAAAAAAACATTTATTCACAGAATGAATGCCAAAACTTTAATCTTTCTCTTGTTTAAAGAAACTTACTGTACGATTTCGACTAAGAACATAGCTCAGATCGAACGAGTACTTCTTCACGAACCAAAATTTCATTTTCCTCCCGCATACACAACAATTTTTGTTGCAAAGATGTAAAGAACTTTGTTCGTATTTTATTTCTAGTTTTCATCAAAGATTTTCATGCAACAAGAAAAACTAACAAAATTATATTTATTATATTAACAAATGTTCCGACACAAAATTACGATCGAAACTATGAAAGTAAATTTCTATTTTTTGATACTCTACAAATAAGTTTTAATCGTAATAAAACACAAATGTTGATGTTGGATTATATTCATTTTTTAATCCGATTCTTGGAGAACGGAAGGTTAACTATTAGATTTTTTTTTTGATTATTTTCAAAATCGAACGAAAATCATGATTTTTAATCAAAGTCAAACTATTTTAACAAATCTTCGATTTCAGACTAAAAAGCTTGCAAATGAAATTGAAATAAAAATTAAATTTTAAATTCAGTAAAACAACTTAAATTTTGAATTCATTATATTGCAAAATCAGAAATTTATTTCTCTAGCCCTCTTTTTATCATCATTCAGTGAAATTCAATTAAAAATTACGATATGAAACTCAAAAATCTTAATTTATATTTTGGATCCGAGGCCATTCTATTACGTTTCAGATCTTTCACCGTAAAAAATACAAGCACTGCAAAGCATAAATTAAACATAAAATTTCACGGTGTAAGAGTTAAAATTCAAAATTTCTTATTCAGATTTCTTAATCCAAAGTAAAGTGTTAAGAATCAAAATATTCCAGAAATCATGAGAGGATTGTGTATGACGTGTGTATATTGTGTTCATTTTGGGTTTTTAAAGCTAATGATGGATAAATACGTTGCTCAAAAATACTGTTTTAACATGATGGAATATGTGCTTTGGTGATAGATGTACATTTAAATTCAACAGCAGAACTCAAAGAAGAGGTAACCAAATTCACTTGTTTTCCTATGTTAAAAGAATTTGACAACTGACTTTGATTAATTTAAAGGCGCTGAATCCAAATTTGATTTTTTTATTAACTCTTGTTTCCGGTATTTCTTTTGAAAACAAGATTGAATTCAAGTGCATTTTTATGAAAAACTATTGTATATACCAAAGATCTAGAAAAAAAGTTTCAATTTAATTTTCTATATTCCCGAAGACCATTAGTTATTTTGACTTATTAAAAAAAAGCTTATAGAAGTTTTCTTATGGCTTATTATTCAAAAAGGCCGGATTTTGCCGGATTCATTCACAATATAAGCAAAACTAAACCAAAATCTTAAGTTCAGTTACCATAATTTATAATTTTTGAGTCAAATGCAAATTCTTTGACTTGTTTCATCGAAGCTTGTAAACAGTTTTTGGTATTTTAAATTTAGATTTTAACGGTACTGATTTGACTTCATAAATAAATGACCTATTTTACATGAATTTATTTTCCTCATTTTTTCTTTAATTTTATTAGAAATACCAGAATTTTTGCCGGATTTGTCCGGATATTTCCCGATATTTTAAGTTGAAAACTTTAAAATTTCATGCCCACATTTTGCCAGTTTTTTGTGTGGAAATACCCGGATTTGCAAGGCTTGGAAACGTTTAGAACAAATCTGGAAGTTTTATGTGGTATACAAAATTCTAAACAACCGATTTGGTTACTTTTTAATTCATTTCAGTTTGAATTAATTAAAAATCTAAAATGTATGCTTGAAATTCGAAACCAAATTAAAAATGCGATATTCCCGAATCATTTATTTAGTGAAATATTCTAGAATACTATTGAAGTTTCAGATACATAACAATCACTTTTAAAATCAGTACAGTAATTTGCAAACACCTATCTCAATTGTTTGCTCTTTCAAACATATAGCTGCAAAATGAGAGCAATAAAAATACTGTTGTTCTTGCGCTGATCAGAAGAAGCCTAGAAAAAAAAACTGATTTTTTCTTCATTCTATTTTTCAACAAAATTTATATAATTTTCATTAAAATGACATTTCTAAGAAACATTTTGCTCAAAATTTATAAACTTCCAGATTACACAAATTCTAAAAATCTTTTAATTTTAGCATTTCCTCGCATGGGATATTATAGGATATTAGGATCCCCAGGTCTAAGACCACGCGCGCCTGGATATTTTAATACTAAATATTTTCCTATCAAAATCTGATAAAATTTAGTACTCGTAGGATGTTCAAATATGGGACCGTTCACAAACCACGAGGACAACTTAAGGGGAGGGGGGGTGTATGGAAATGTCCACGCTTGTCCACGGAGAGGGAGGTAAGAAGTTTGGGTCATGTCTACGTGGACATACTTACTTCCAAAATATTTCTAAATGATTAATATATATCAAGATGTTTGAATCAAAATCTTAAAATTGACAAGCTTTCCAGTTGAAGTTTAAGCAATGGCCACTTGAAAGCAATGATAAATATGATAATTTAGAAATAAAAAAAAAAATTATATCAGGAAAAGCTTATTCGTTTTTTTTTTCAAAATCTGCCATTTCATTAAAACAAAAAGGGAAATAAGAAGTGTTTCCGCTTGTCCACGGAGGAGGAGGAGGGGGTCGAAAATCTCATTTTTCTGTCCACGTGGCATCTGAACAGCCCCTATCTAAAATTATAACAAAAAGTCCATGCTATCATAACTATATTATATCACCCCTTGAAGCATTATATCAAGATTATAACTCATTCAGATAGGATTTAGACCACCAAAAAACGCCAACATATTATTCTTACATACAGGCTTGTATACAATTTTTGTATCATTCACTTGTATGCAATGTTGATCTGTCACCTACCTTGTACTCAAACTTTCATGCATTGTTTCCAACTGGACAAATGTTTAGAAAGTTTGTGGACAGCTAGGAGATTCGAACTTTGACCTCCAAGTTGAGGGGCGCGCACGCTACCAAATAACCATTCCTGATGCATTGGAATGAATACCATCAACTGTTTCCCGCCCAGCAATTTCAATAGATCTTCCCGACCTGAAACTTATCCTTTCAAACATATCCCAAATACCCCAAAAAATCCAACAAAACCCCTCCGCCGATCAAATCCACCAGCATTTCGTACTGCAAGCCGAACTGCCAAGGGTGGAACGTAACAGTCCGGCGAACGACTGGCCATGTACGTGGCGTAATATTGCATCGAGGCGGCTGACTTCGGCGCAAAAATCCAAACTTTACCTTTTCGTTAACGAGAAGACACCTCATCGGAAACTCCTATTCGTGATGCGGCGAGCTAACGACGAAAACTGCACATTTTGTGATAATGGCGAAACGGAATCTCTAACCCACAAGTTTTGCATATGTACTCGAGTCGGAACGGCTTTGACGGTTCTTCAGCAGAGAATAGCAGGCATCTTAGGAGGATGGAGGCGGCTCATTTTCGAAGACCTGTTGAGACCTGTTTTAGCAGGATTAAACGACAGGCGTAGAATGGAAATTCTGAAATTGTTTGTAAAATATATCTGCTTCGATGATAAATGTAACGGTAGAATCGATATAGCTGAACTAAATTTTATCTAGATGTTGATAAGTGATAAAATAAGTAGAGACAAATTCTGTAAGAAAAATTGACAAATAAAACTTAATTTAAAAAAATCAACTGGGGCAACATGCAACACTCATCAATTTCAATGGCATCTAAAAACTAACTGGCAACAAACTTTGTTTTTAATGAAAAACTTTATGAAATTGTTTGAAAATTTTTATTTTTTGACAAATTAGCGATGCCTTAAAAACAATTACGGATGAAATCGTTTGTAGGTAATATTATCGAGCAAATCCGTAGTTAGTTTGTTACGGCATCGAAAAATGTTAAAATTAGTACATCAATTGCTCGATTTTTCAAATTTGATATGAAAATCAAAAACTTTAACAACCTAGCTTAAGATAAGAGAAACTATGTCGTCTTCATTTTGTGATCGTTTAAAGATAACTTTTTTACAATAAATTAAATTGAAAATTGAATCAGTGCTGTGTTATATAAATGTTGCATCTAGCCCCGCTGTTGCATGATGCCCCGTTTTACGGTACTCAAAAATTCAAATAAAAGTTTTCAAGGCATTCAAATTGAGACAGTAAAAAATAGCTGATCGTACCAAAGGAAATATTATCATTTTTTTATATCAAGGCTAGATCTGAATAAGATGCTAATTTCTCGTTGGGATGGGTTTGACAACAATTTTGATATGCTCTCCTAATCGGGAAGCGTGAAGCAACATGGCTTTTCCAATGGTATATTTATAACTTCAAGCTTATACAACTTTTATAGCCAAATTATATATTGCTCAACTCTGTATATTTTTATCTATCATTGGCTCTCGACAGAAACAGTTTTAAAGTTATCATTTTGAAAACATTGACAAGAATATTGCGCGGCGTGACATGGACGAGTTTTTAAGGTTTGAAGAACTTTTAAGAGTTCATAAAATATAAACTCTATGCTACAATTTTTTTAAACTGAATAAAAGATTCAAATCTCTACACTCCATACTGAGAGAAACACTCAGCAATGTCCAATCAAGTTGGATCCAATATATCAAATGGATGGAAAACCCGCATCCGATTGATTCGCTTTCTGACCTTGTGACCTCATTAGGAGCTGAGCCATATTTTGAGGAGATTCGAATCCGAACATATGACAACCCGAAAATACACCAAGTACATTACCGGATTCCAAAATCGCTCAACTTGATTGGAAAGTCGCCGGCATCTCTTCTCATCAGTACCAGAACCAGTACCCTGATCCTGATACCCACAGCTTACAGCACATATCCCATTGTGGCTCGGCTCTGTGATTATCTGAAGCTGTTCAACATCCTACATAAACATCCATATATGGGACTGATCCAAAACTGAAACCGAAGAGAAGCGAAAGCGAGATGAGATGGCATTTTCCCAAAGTAAAAGCCCCGACATAACGTAGCGGCAAAATTGATCTGCAAAACGTATAAACCATCATCTCGTTTTGCTGGAGCCGTCTTTCAATTGGAAATCTGTCTCCCCGGATCCCCGGCAATACTGTTGCAAACATTATGAGCACCCTCCCGGTTTCGTCTGAATCCTGTGTTGCTCTGATGCTGAAGCTGGGCCAAATCGAAAATTGAACCATTCATGAACTCCACTTACAGCAGGGTACGTGGCCTTCAGCGCCATCTAATCGGTAACTGTCGAACTACACAACCAGAGCCTTGAAGGATATACACGATAAGATTTCCCGGCTGCCAGAGCTAGTGAGGACGTGTTTTGATTTTTAATTCATTCCAATTTAAAATAAAAATTTGACACAAATGACAAAATGACAAAAATGACAAAAATGACAAAAATGACAAAAATGACAAAAATGACAAAAATGACAAAAATGACAAAAATGACAAAAATGACAAAAATGACAAAAATGACAAAAATGACAAAAATGACAAAAATGACAAAAATGACAAAAATGACAAAAATGACAAAAATGACAAAAATGACAAAAATGACAAAAATGACAAAAATGACAAAAATGACAAAAATGACAAAAATGACAAAAATGACAAAAATGACAAAAATGACAAAAATGACAAAAATGACAAAAATGACAAAAATGACAAAAATGACAAAAATGACAAAAATGACAAAAATGACAAAAATGACAAAAATGACAAAAATGACAAAAATGACAAAAATGACAAAAATGACAAAAATGACAAAAATGACAAAAATGACAAAAATGACAAAAATTACAAAAATGACAAAAATGACAAAAATTACAAAAATGACAAAAATGACAAAAATGACAAAAATGACAAAAATGACAAAAATGACAAAAATGACAAAAATGACAAACATGACAAAAATGACAAAAATGACAAACATGACAAAAATGACAAAAATGACAAAAATGACAAAAATGACAAAAATGACAAAAATGACAAAAATGACAAAAATGACAAAAATGACAAAAATGACAAAAATGACAAAAATGACAAAAATGACAAAAATGACAAAAATGACAAAAAAAAAACAAAAATTTCAAAAAAGACAAAAGTGACAAAAATTACAAAAATTACAAAAATTACAAAAATTACAAAAATTACAAAAATTACAAAAATTACAAAAATAACAAAAATTACAAAAATTACAAAAATTACAAAAATTACAAAAATTACAAAAATTACAAAAATTACAAAAATTACAAAAATTACAAAAATTACAAAAATTACAAAAATTACAAAAATTACAAAAATTACAAAATAACAAAAATAACAAAAATTACAAAAATTACAAAAATTACAAAAATTACAAAAATTACAAAAATTACAAAAATTACAAAAATTACAAAAATTTCAAAAATAACAAAAATTACAAAAAAGACAAAAATTACAAAAATTACAAAAATAACAAAAATTACAAAAATTACAAAAATTACAAAAATTACAAAAATTACAAAAATTACAAAAATTTCAAAAATTACAAAAATTACAAAAATTACAAAAATAACAAAAATAACTAAAATTGCAAAAATTGCAATAATAACAAGAATTACAAAAATAACAAAAATTACAAAAATTACAAAAATTACAAAAATTACAAAAATTACAAAAATTACAAAAATTACAAAAATTACAAAAATTACAAAAATTACAAAAATTACAAAAATTACAAAAATTACAAAATTACAAAAAATACAAAAATTACAAAAATTACAAAAATTACAAAAATTACAAAAATTACAAAAATTACAAAAATTACAAAAATTACAAAAATTACAAAAATTACAAAAATTCCAAAAATTACAAAAATTACTAAAATTACTAAAATAACTTAAATTACAAAAATTACAAAAAATAACAAAAATTACAAAAATTACAAAAATGACAAAAATTACAAAAATTACAAAAATTACAAAAATTACAAAAATTACAAAAATTACAAAAATTACAAAAATTACAAAAATTACATAAATTACAAAAATTTCAAAAATTACAAAAATTACAAAAAAGACAAGAATTACAAAATTACAAAAATAACAAAAATTACAAAAATTACAAATATTACAAAAAATTCAAAAATTACAAAAATTACAAAAATAACAAAAATAACTAAAATTGCAAAAATTGCAAAAATTACAAGAATTACAAAAATAACAAAAATTACAAAAATTACAAAAATTACAAAAATTACAAAAATAACAAAAATTACAAAAATTACAAAAATTACAAAAATTACAAAAATTACAAAAATTACAAAAATTACAAAAATGACAAAAATTACAAAAATTACAAAAATTACAAAAATTACAAAAATTACAAAATTTACAAAAATTACAGAAATTACAAAAATTACAAAAATTACTAAAATTACTAAAATAACTAAAATTACAAAAATTACAAAAAATAACAAAAATTACAAAAATTACAAAAATTATAAAAATAACAAAAATCACAAAAATTACAAAAATTACAAAAATTACAAAAATTACAAAAATTACAAAAATGACAAAAATGACAAAAATTACAAAAATTACAAAAATAACAAAAATGACAAAAATGACAAAAATTACAAAAATGACAAAAATTAGAAAAATTACAAAAATTTCAAAAATTACAAAAATTACAAAAATTACAAAAATTACAAAAATTATAAACATAACAAAAATTACATAAATTACAAAAATTTTCAAAGTTACAAAAATTTCAAAATAAAAATTACAAAAATTACAAAAACTACAAAAATTACAAAAATTACAAAAATTACAAAAATTACAAAAACTACAAAAATTACAAAAATGACAAAAATTTCAAAAATTACAAAAATTACAAAAATTACAAAAATTGCAAAAATTACAAAAATGACAAAAATTTCAAAAATTACAAAAATGACAAAAATTACAGAAATGACAAGAATTACAAAAATTACAAAAATGACAAAAATTACAAAAATGACAAAAATTACAAAAATTACAAAAATTACAAAAATTACAAAAATTACAAAAATTACAAAAATTACAAAAATTACAAAAATTACAAAAATTACAAAAATAACAAACATAACTAAAATTACAAAAATTACAAAAATTACAAAATTAACAAAAATTACAAAAATTACAAAAATTACAAAATTGACAAAAATTACAATAATTACAAAAATTACAAAAATTACAAAAATTACAAAAATTACAAAAATTACAAAAATTACAAAAATTACAAAAATTACAAAAATTACAAAAATTACAAAAATTACAAAAATTACAAAAATTACAAAAATTACAAAAATTACAAAAATTACAAAAATTACAAAAATTACAAAAATTACAAAAATTACAAAATTAACAAAAATTACAAAAATTACAAAAATTACAAAAATTACAAAAATTACAAAAATTACAAAAATGACAAAAATTTCAAAAATTACAAAAATGACAAAAATTACAAAAATGACAAAAATGACAAAAATTACAAAAAATTGCAAAAATTACAAAAATGACAAAAATTACAAAAATTACAAAAATTACAAAAATTACAAAAATTACAAAAATTACAAAAATTACAAAAATTACAAAAATTACAAAAATTACAAAAATTACAAAAATTACAAAAATTACAAAAATTACAAAAATTACAAAAATTACAAAAATTACAAAAATTACAAAAATTACAAAAATTACAAAAATTACAAAAATTACAAAAATTACAAAAATTACAAAAATTACAAAAATTACAAAAATTACCAAAATTACAAAAATTACAAAAATTACAAAAATTACAAAAATTACAAAAATTACAAAAATTACAAAAATTACAAAAATTACAAAAATTACAAAAATTACAAAAATTACAAAAATTACAAAAATTACAAATATAACAAAAATTACAAAAATTACAAAAATTACAAAAATTACAAAAATTACAAAAATTACAAAAATTACAAAAATTACAAAAATTACAAAAATTACAAAAATTCCAAAAATTCCAAAAATTACGAAAATTACAAAAATTACAAAAATTACAAAAATTACAAAAATTACAAAAATTACATAAATTACAAAAATTACAAAAATTACAAAAATTACAAAAATTTTAAAAATGGTAAAAATTACAAAAATTACAAAAATTACAAAAATTACAAAAATTACAAAAATTACAAAAATTACAAAAATTACAAAAATTACAAAAATGACAAAAATTACAAAAATTACAAAAATTACAAAAATTACAAAAATAACAAAAATTACAAAAATAACTAAAATTACATAAATTACAAAAATTACAAAAATTACAAAAATTACAAAAGTTACAAAAATTACAAAAATTACAAAAATTACAAAAATAACAAAAATTACAAAAATTACAAAAATTACAAAAATTACAAAAATTACAAAAATGACAAAAATTACATAAATTACAAAAATCACAAAAATTACAAAAATCACTAAAATTACGAAAATTACAAAAATTTGAGAAAAACCAAAAATTAAAGATAACAAAATTACGAAAATTACAAAGATTTCAAAAAGCAATTAACAAAAATTACAAACATACCAAAAAATTTAAAAATTACAAATATGACATAAGTGACTGAAACAAAAAACCACAAAAATGATAAAAATGAATAAAATAAATAAAATTTCAAAATTGTCACAAAGAAAAGTCACAAAGAATGTCACAAAAATTAAACAAGAATGTCACAAAAGTATCGACGAAATTTACAAATGAAATGACAAATCTTTTACAAAATGACGTTTGTCATAAAAACGTCAAGAAAATATCATAAAAAGGCCAAGACTATGTCGCCTTTCCGTGACAGAAATATCGAAAATATGTATCAAAAATGTCGCAGAAATTTCACAAAAATGTTAGAAATTTTACAAAATTTCCAATTGTAAAAAACAATTTTTTTTTTTAAATGTAACAAAAAAGTTACAGAACTATCACACCGTCAGGAACATTACGATAATATCATAGAAAGATTAAAAAATGTCCAAAAATGTTGATAACATTAAGTCAAAATGGTAAAATAATATCATTAAAATGGCTTAAGAAAAATGCCACAAAAAAGGACGAAAAATGTCACAGAAATGTGCCTAAATATCATTAAAAATATGTCAGAAAAAGAGTAACAAAAATGTTACAGAAATATCACGATAAAATTTAAAAAAAATCAGTCAAATATAACAAAAATTTTCTCAAAATTGTCAAAAAGTGTCACGAAAATATCATAGAGGTCACAAAAATATCACAAAACTGTCAAAAAATGTCGCAAAAATGTTACATTTAGTCAAAATTTTAAAAATTTCATGAAAACGGCATAATAATATAATTATAATGTCACAGGACTTCGCCAAAATGTCACGAGAAAAATCAATAGTATTACAAAACTATATCAAAAATCATACAAATCTCAATGAGTTGTTTTCTATGAAAATTTTATAAAAAAAATTACAACTCTTACAAATAATGTGAATCGCCACGTCCATCGGTCGTCAGCTTTTTTCCAGAGCCCAAAAAACCAAATGACAACGACGATTTTTGCTTGATTCGGTATGATGCTGCTGCTGAGCTTTAGAACATGAGATTATCGTTTCTCGTTAAATGCAGGGAGAATCCAAACATCTTTATATCCGAATACGCTCGCTGCTGCTGCTGCCCAACCACCTCAAAAACTACTCCTCTAGATTTTCTGGCCCACATATTTCTGTATATGGAGAAGACAGCCAGCAGTTGACGGAATCGAATCCGGGGGCCCACCCAGATTGTGTCCTTCGCCCTTCGGAAAAATAATCTATACATATAGTTATACATATGTTTGAGTATAGTTTGGAACTTTAGCGTAGTAAATTTTGCGATATGTGAAGGAAAGCGAAATTCTGCTAGCCACCAACACGAGTGGCGGAATGCTGTAATTCCCTCCAACTCTTGAATTCCGAGCACAGGACTAAGCGAAAAAAAAAAGTCCTAAGGCTGCAAATGGAAACATGTCCCTTTCGAAGGATTCCGTCTTCGATTCGGTTCCAGCCAGAAGGCGAGGTCGATGGCGTCTTCGTCGTCGTTGCCTCAGCAGAGCATTTCCGTTGAAGACGACCGAATCATCATCATCTTCCAGCAAGGGACGAAAAAGGCTGAGTTCATCCATCTATTTATCTAATGAATTGCTTATCTCAAATGCTATCCCATTTCCCCTCGGCGCGGCCAAGTTCTGGGGAAAATCTTGCGGGTCATAGGACACAATTACGACTGATTTTGGTTGGCCACGTTTTCTCACTGGTTGTCTTTTTTTTTTTGCAAAAATTGAGAGGGCGATTTACAAGGGAAATTTCTAAAATCATTTTAGCTCTTCCATAAGACGTTAATGAATTCAAAAAAACTTCATTACTCAAAAGTAACTGCAAATCTACTTCAATCTTTAGTCAAAATTTGTTTAAAAACAGCTTTTTTGATTTGAGTTTTTTATATACTCGGCCTGTTTGATAAACAGATAATCGTAGATAAGTTCAATAAGCTCTACAATCGATAGTATACTTCAGGTCTAACTAGACATCAATCCTAATCCGTCTCAGATTTTTTACCCGTTAGAGCTCTTGGAAGGCTTATTTGAAACTCCTGACTAAACCCGTAATATCTCTCTTGTTTCTCTACCGGTAGTTTAAGAATACTCGTAATGTCAATCAAATACGCTCCTCGGACAATATTTTGCTACAACTATTCATTTTGAAGCTTTATACTGTTCCAGAAATTATAAGCATTTTTCTAATTCCTACAAATTTCTGTACGTGATAACATAAAAAATAGTTAGTTTGTGATTACATTTTTAAATGCGTGGTCTTACTCCGGAGAAAAAAAATGTATCGTGCACAAGTGGTGTATTGTGCGTGGAAACTCATTGAGAAAATGGGCCAAAGAAGAGGATGTGAGCGTCGGAGCGGTACGGACAACTAGGGTTAGTTGCCCTACTTTGGACCTTTTAAGCAGTGGTTTTTAAATAATCACGCTTTTCTCATAAACAAACGGGAGCTTTCTATCTTTAAAGGAATTTATTTATAGTTCATTATCTTATCTACAAGTTTCAATGAGAATTTTCAACATAGGTTTCGCCTTTATTGAAAGATTTGCATAGATATTGATGATCAAAATTTCCATCTTTGAACCTACTGTTCCTATTTTGGTACTGTACTGGTACCTTCAATTGGACCTATATCTAAAATTCTTATAAAATATATGATTTTTCGAAAATAAATAAACAAATTCATTAAAAGTGTAATCTTTAATTAAATATTACCATACAAAATATTACAGCTTTTTAACGACTAAAAAAACTTACATTTCTGTCATGAATATTTTAAACACTTTTACTCCCCGTCAGCTCTATCAGCAGAAAATAGCTCAAACTATTATATGTCTACTAACTTATAGTTAATTTGTGTAAAGCTAACAAAAAATGTAAGAAATGTTCAATATTTGTTCTTAATTATGCCCCAATTAAAAGTTCGCACTTTTGTTGATTTGTTTGGTATTCACACAAAGTTTTTGTGATGTTAGGTCTAAAAATGGAACATCAAAGTCAAAGTCTCCTATATTTGGACCCTTTACAAATTTTTCGGGTTTTCCATTGATTTTCATTTATTTTAGGAAAAATAGGTAGTCTGGTTCATATTCTCCATAGTGAAAGTAATAACTCTTCAAATATTGGCTTGGACACTGAAAAAACGTGATTTTTCCTTATTTCCTCTCATTTCTCAAAACGCACCCCACTAATTGAGCTGTCTAATTTACCACTGAATAGGAGGCACATTTTTAAAAACGTTGAAAATTTTACGAGAAAGACTTTTTATGGCAAAAAGCGGCATGGAAGGATTCAGGAAGAATAAGAGTTCATTGTGCACAAAGCAGCATCTTTATCCTTTGCAAGCAAAATGAATTATTTACAATTTTCGGTAATTTAGGACTAAAGTAGGCTCTAGGACCAAAGTAGGAGCACTCACCCTATTAAAAAATATTTTAAATGGGAGAAATCACCGTGTATTTGTTTTTGGAAATTTTGAAGCAGTTTTATCGGTGAGTTTTATAGATTTGAAATGATAGACGGATAGACCATGATGCATCTAAAATGGTGGTCTCTGATTATGAAAAGTAGACAAGGGTTGGATGCGGAGCAGGGGGTGAAACGCAGCCGTTGGTTATTTTTGAACGATGTTTTGTTATTGATTTTTGTAGCCAAATTGATTTTTAATTTAGAGGGGAGAAATCTCCGTATATTTGTTGTGAAATTTTTTAGTGGCTTAATAAAAAAAAGTTAAGCCAAGATTTCTGACCGTTGACCGTACGTAACAACTCAATCCAGTTGGATCGTGCGCGCAAAACGAAATAAAGCATATAAATGCATATAAATTCTGGAACAGTGTATATTCAAAGTTTTAGACTATAAAGGGTGATAAAGTCAAAATTTGGTCAAGGGAAAACGCGTATAAATCAGTGAAATCGTTTATTTAAAAAATCAAATTAAATTTCTTTTTCAAGTTTAATTAGAATAAAATTCAGGAAAAATATTCAGTTAGGCTTCCGCTTTTCCAAATCCGAATTTCCGGGCCTTACGCTTAACCCCTGTCATCAGATTTTGTACAGCCACCTTGTCCACCTTCTTCGCCGCAGAAAGCCAGTTTGCCTTGAACTGCTGCTCGTCCTTTGCAGTTTTTTTGGTCTTCTTTAGGTTCCGCTTGACAATAGCCCAGTATTTCTCAATTGGGCGGAGCTCTGGCGTGTTGGGAGGGTTCTTGTCCTTGGGAACCACCTGCACGTTGTTGGCGGCGTACCTCTCCATGGCCTTTTTACCGTGATAGCAAAATGCCAAATCCGGCCGAAACAATACGGAACAACCGTGTTTCTTCATGAAAGGCAGCAGACGTTTATTCAAACACTCTTTCACGTAAATTTCTTGGTTGACAGTCCCGGAAGCTATGAAAATGCTGCTTTTCAAGCCAAAGGTACAGATGGCTTGCAAACCAGATATTTCTTCGCAAACTTTGACAGTTTCATGTGCCTGAAAATATCTGTTACCTTTCCCCTTCCTTTTGCCGTATGAAACTCCTGTCCCGGAAGCTGCTTGTAGTCGACTTTGACGTAGGTTTCGTCGTCCATAGTACGCAGTCAAACTTCGTCAGCATCGTCGTGTACAGCCTCCGAGATCGCGCTTTGGCCGTCGTATTTTGTTTATCATCGCGATTTGGAGTCACTACCTTCTTGTAAGTCGATATTCCGGCTCGTTTTTTGGCTCGATGCACGGTTGTAAACGATACACCCAGCTTATTTGCGGCATCTCGGAGAGAGAGGTTAGGAGTTTCGCTTGAAACTACCGGCAACTCTCTTTGTCGCCTCAGCGGCTTCCGGTTTTCGATTTCCCCCCGATTCAGACTTCCTGGCTGTCGACAAACGTTACCCAAAAACTTTAATCATATTTGTAACGGTTGATTTTGCACCTTTTGACGATTTGGCCAGCTTTGCGTGCGAGTAGTTCAGATTTTCATAATGCGCGAGCAAAATTTTTATACGCTTCTCTTCTTCCTTGGACGGTATTTTGACAACTGAAGAGTGATACCAGAATCAAAATAGGAGCAAAATTCTACACACACACCTTCAAAATGAGGGGTGTTCAGGTTTTTTAAATGCAAAATTGAAAGAAATACATCAAGTTGATATTGACCAAATTTTGACCGTATCACCCTTTAACCCATTTCCATGGTTACGATTACTAATTGTTTATTCATTATAAACAAACATGCGTGTATTGATATTCATCTCATCGATTGCTTCGATGAGACGAATCTCAACACTCCTCCTCAACGCACGCATTCCGCAGTTTTCTAACTGCCTTCGGCGGTTCCTCCTGTAGATGGGGCAACTGCTCTTCAACGCACGCACCGGAACACGCTTTCACCCCTGTTGCAGTTCGATGACCTTCCATGGCACCATTTCAACGACCTCCACTCTGCCGTGATATACCGAAGTGACGTATATGCCATTTCCAGATCTCGTCATTAAGAGTGTCTTTCTCCCTTCCCCCACTTTCCACTTCTCCACGACTTATCATGAAATGTGATACTGTATACAGATCACATTTTATGAGGGGTCCTGGAGAAGTGGAAAGTGGGGGAAGGGAGAAAGACACTCTTAATGACGAGATCTGGAAATGGCATATACGTCACTTCGGCATATCACGGCAGCACTGGGATCTGGCAGACGATCTCCAGAGGCTTCCGGTCCGACGACCTCCCAATGGCTCTGGCCCGATGACCTTCCGTGACTCTGGTCCAGCTGCGGTTCGCAGCTTCCCTTTCGCCACGACGCCTTTCCTGAGGCCTGTGCCTCCCATTGGTACCAGCCCGACGACCTCTACTTGGTTTCCGGTCGGACGACCTTCCATGGCACCGGCTTCGCGACCTACCGTGGTACCCCGTTCGCAAGTCCTCCAGTGACTCCTGATTCGATGAACCAGGTGGTTTCTTGACTTAACAACGTTCCATGATACCGGCCCGCCTACCTACCATGGCTTCTGGTTCAACGATTTACCAGTGGCTCCGGTTTGACGACCTTGTTTGTTTCCGGCTCGACGCTCTTCTATTGGCCCGATGCCTCACCAATGGCACGACGGCCTTCCTCTGGCTCCCGGCTCACCGAACTTCCTATGGATTCCGGTCTGCTCGCAATGGATTCGGCCCAACGACCTCCCTAAGCACCTGTCCGACGACCACCGTTTTTCCTGGCTTATCGACCTCCACATGGTTTCCCGGTCCGTCGACCTTCCAGATGGCTCCTGGTCCTACAACCTTCCACGGTTCCCGGCTCGTTGGTTTTCCTTGGCTTCGGCTCGTTGTCCTTCCTTCGGCGCTAGCTCTTCTATTTGCCACTGATCATTCCGTTACTCCTCCTTTCCGGTAGTGCTGGGTCCATATCCTGTTGATGTAGCATTTTCGGCAGTGTAAAGGAGAGAATTGTTCCGCTTGAAGGTAGAACTTGGAATAATTTAATTCTATTTTTTTACTTGAAATTAATCTTTATTCAGGGATTTTTGTGTGGTTACATATTCAATTTTAAGTGATACAGAATCTTCTTTTCAGCTTTAGTGGAAATGTTGTTTTGAGATTGTTCTACATTTACAAAATTATAAATATTTTCAAAAAGTTTCATCCAATCTTGTGGAATTGTTCAGTTTTGAAATTTTCAAAAAGCTACTTATATCTACTATGTACAGAACCTAATACTACTATTTACATACTGTTTGTGACCAAACCTATTGTATATAATGTGTTGAAAATTCCTTTAATTATTTTCAATTATTGTAAAACGTAAAATATTGAACCATCCTAGTATTAGAAACAACATACCAGTGAGTTACCGAATGAACTGTTTTGACACGGTAACTCACCAACCAGCTGACCAAAGCAACAACAAAGTCAGCATAATTTAGTCGAAAATAAATCTCGTGGCAGCAACATCGTCTCCGTGTTGTTTGTTCCGTCGGTCGAGTTTAGTTCCAATAAAGTTGTGTTTTTATTTGTAAATCGGTCGTCTATTAGTGCGTTCTAATTCGCATCCGAAAACCGGAACGACGGATACTGTGCTGTGCGACGAATTGTGGACTGATTAAGTGCACACAAAAACCTTCCGCCCAACCTGTTAGCCAGTGGAGAAGCGCGCAACAAACCGAGTCAATTGATTGACTTTCCCGAGGTGTACCTGCTGCTGTTCATTGCTGTGCCACGGAAGCAGCAAATGGTAAAGCCTCCGATCAATTTGAACCCGGTAAGCTACCCCCTGAATCCTCAACACATACTATTTACACTCTAATCTAATATATACAAATTTTGAATAAATGTGTGTTCGGATGTGTTACATTTTTGTACAAATCTGTTTTTAGTGTCGGATATTCGCTGGTCCACTAACTGAATGTCTGCTTCTTCATGTAGATGAGAAATCCTGGTGTAGCGGGAACGATTCAAGATCATTCTTAGGGTCCTATTTTGCGCCACTTGGAGTTTGTTCCTGTGAGTTTGGGCACTGGATTCCCATACCGCAGATGCGTAGTGTATCGCTGGTGTGAAGATTTGTTTATAGATCGCTAGTTTGTTGGTAAGTGAGAGCTTTGATCTTCGACATATGAGAGGATACAGGCACCGAACAAGACTTGAGCATTTGATCAAAACCCTTTCGATATGCGAGCGGAATAACATCTTCTCATCAAAAAGTACTCCCAGGTATGTCACCTCGCTGGACCAGTCGACCCTTGTGCCATTCATAACCACTGTACATGTAGGCGGAGGTCTAAGTTTCGGAGATTGTCGGTGTAGAAACATTATTGTTTTTGTTTTGGCTGCGTTTATTTTAATTTTCCACGTATTGGTGTATTCGACGAAGGCATTGAGGCATCTTTGGAGTTTGTTCGTGATCTCACGAGGAATTCTACCCTTGACGGTTATTGCTGTATCATCAGCAAAAAGGAAGAGTATTCCGTCATCACCCAGAGGAGGAATGTCGGATGTGTAAACGTTGTATAGGATCGGGCCCAGTAAACTACCTTGTGGAACTCCTGCTGGGATGGTGAACGTGTCCGAACAGCAACCGTTTAAGGATACTCTGAACGACCTTTGTTGAAGGTAATTTTGGATGATCTTGATTAGGTGAAGTGGAAAGTTGAAATTTCTAAGCTTGTATATGAGTCCATCATGCCAGACATTGTCGAATGCCTTTTCGATGTCTAATAAGGCCATTCCCGTCGACTTGGAAACAGCTTTGTTACTTTTGATGTTATTCATCACCCGAATCAGTTGATGAGTGGTTGAATGGCCTTTCCTAAATCCAAACTGTTCGGAAAGCAGGATGTTATGGTCGTCAACAAAGTTAAGAAGCCTATTAAGAATGAGCTTTTCAAAAAGTTTGCTCAACGATGAGAGGAGGCTAATGGGTCGATAGCTTGAAGGTGATGTTGGGTCCTTTCCAGGTTTTTGTATTGGGATGATTTTGGCTACTTTCCAGGTGTTTGGGAAGTAATGAAGCTCCAAACAATTATTAAAAATAGCACATAGAAACGAGTGGGCTTTGATGTTGAGTTTCTTGAGGATGAGGTTGAAAATTCCATCATAGCCAGGAGCCTTCATATTTTTGGAGTATTTCAGCGCAAAGGAAATCTGATCAGTGGTTACTTTATCTCTATCTGATATGACACAAGGGGTGGTTTCTAGTTGGTGGATACATTGATTGACTTGATTTTCGAGTGGACTTTGGATGTTCGAACCGAGAAGATGCGAAGTCAAGATGTGGTCTCCAATCGCATTTGCTTTTTCCTTCGGAGTGATGAGAAGAGTATCGTTTATTTTCAAAGGTGGAACGGGCTTAGGGTGGGTTTTCAAGATTTTCGCTACTTTCCAAAATGGTCTAGATCGTTCATCGAGACTTTGCACAAGCTTTTCGAAGTTTTCATTTCGGATAGAGGCCAGACGGGATGCAATGCACTTATTCAAATTCATTACTTCACGTTTGATTTCAAGGTTTCGAGATCTTTGAAACTGGCGTCTACGGATGTTTCTCAATCGGATCATAATCTGGGTATGGGAATCTAAGGTGATGAACTTACCCCTCACAGGAACTTGTCGAACGCACCTCGTTTCGGCCACTGCTATGGCACGTTGGAACTCTTGAATGGCTTCGTCGATGTCCTCTGTACAGTTGATTGTCGGGTCATCGCTGATGTTGTCGTCCACCACTCGACCGAAATGCACCCAATTCACGTGGTGGTAGTCCTTGCGCTGGAATCTTGGGGTTGGAGCTATGTTGACATCGACTTCAGCCACCACCGGTTGGTGATCGGAGCTTAGGTCGTTGTGCGCTACCGGCTTGGTAACGCTGATGTTCGTCAAGAAGAAGTCCAGCGTGGAAGGATTTCCCGCCGGAGAGATGAGAGTGGGCTCGTCTGGGAACTGCACCGTATACAGACCGTGCTGGGAGTGGTCAAACAGCAAGCGCCCGTTTTGGTTCTGTTGAAAATTGCGCCATGCTGCATGGCGAGCGTTCAGATCGCTACCCACGACGAACCGGGAACTGTTGCGAGTGATGGCCGTCAGGTCACGCTTGAATTTGGCCGCTAGGCCTGCTGGCTGTACACTGTCGGGGACAGTACACAGCGATGGTTTGGATGTTACCAGATGATGTTTGCACTTCCACACCAAGGGACTCTATCACCGAAGAGCGGAAGTGTGGCAGGATAAGGTACCGGATACCCTTTCTCACGATGATCGCAACACCACCCCCCCTGGAGCTGGTGCGATCAAGTCGGATGATGTTGTGGTCTGGCAACCAGAAGCTGTCGCCTGATTTTAGGTGTGTTTCTGTCAAAAGGCCCACATCGATGCTGTGCTTGCGGAGGAAATCAGCAAGCTCGATTGCTTTCGCTCTGATGGAGCGAGCGTTCCAGGTGAATATGATTAATGGTTTAGCAGCCATACTGGATGATGAATTTGCCGAGCACTTGGATTTGCTCCGGTTTGCTGCGACACTTGCGTAAAGCGCCAGACATGTTGACGAAGATTTCCATCAGTTCGTCCGCAGAGAACAGATCGGAGTTG
This sequence comes from Uranotaenia lowii, assembly GCF_029784155.1. Lineage (NCBI taxonomy): Eukaryota > Metazoa > Arthropoda > Insecta > Diptera > Culicidae > Uranotaenia > Uranotaenia lowii. The sequence goes on from NC_073693.1 coordinate 51,526,464, forward strand.
TTGTTTGAGGGAGTTGGTTGCCATCGGAAGCCAGGGGGGGGTGATTGTTGGCCAACAGGGGGGTTGATTGATGGTTTGGGGTCCGGACCGCGGGTCTGGCGGGCAGGGAAATTAGCTTCAGTGAACGCCGGGGGGGTTCGTTTTCTGTTTCGACCAGGCTGATGGTTGGTTGATGCATGTTTTCAGATCTGTTTGAACTCCTCGCGTTTGAGGCATTGGCGATCCGAACCTTGGTGCGCACCTCCGCAATTGGCGCATGTAAACACTGCTGCTTCCGCCACCGGACAGGTAGATGTTGAATGATTTTGGGCACAGATGCTGCACCTTGGAGCGATGTTACAATTTCGAGTGCCATGACCAAAGCCTAGGCACCGTTGGCACTGTGTGACGTCACGATGACCACCACGGTACGGCTCCCACCGGACGATGATGGAGAAGAGGGAACGGACAGCTTGTAAAGCGTTGAGCGTGACTGTCCCCTTCTGGAAGTGGACCAGAAAAAGACAATCCGGGTGTTTTCCGGTGCTTTCATTTTTCCGCGTTATGCGGAAAACTCCAGTGGGAACCAGCTTGTATCGGTTAGTGAATTCGGCCGCAATCACGTCAGTTTTGATGTTAGGAAGCCCCCGGATAACCACCTTGAATGGTTTCTCACCAGGGATGTCGTGGGTAAAGAACTCCATATTGGAATCCTTGAGGATCTTCGTGGCTCGAACGAAATCGTCCTTGACATAAAGTACAACTTTTATGCCAATCGACGTAAGCTTGTACTCGGCGTGGGCGTTCACTGATGCTAATGTGCTGACCAGCTTGTTGAGGGGGACATCCTTCACCACCAGTGGCGGAAGCTTTATTTTGGTTGGAGTAGGCAGGTTTCCGGCAGGCTTGGGAACTGGAGAGCGCGGCTGCGCCACGCTGGGAGTGTAGTGTGAAACAGATGCACTGGTCTCACTAGCGGAATCCATGCTCTCCGATCCGCGTGTTGAACGGTCGCTTCTCGAGCGAACATGGCTTGAGGGGCATTTTCGTTTTGGAGAGCCTTCGCTCTGAAGTGACGCGCGACCCGAAGACTGCTTGCCACCATCAGGGTCGGGCCCCTTTTTTCGCTTACTATTTTTCCCTTTGCCCATCTTGGGCGGGCGGGGGAACGCAACTTAATTACAGGTTTGAAAAAACCGCGATTCACAATGCCTCTTGAAGCATTATTTCGTGCTGTTCTGAAAAGAACAACTCTTTCTAATTTCGGCTCCAGCTAGCAATTGAAACGCAACGACAACGAAAAGTGAACTGAACTGCTCAACGGTCGAGCGAAGAATGATGACCATGGTCTACTTTAATTCTATCTAATTCGCTACCTTAAATACTAACCCACGGTTACGATAACTAATTGTTTATTCATTATAAACAAACATGCGTGTGTTGCTATTCATCTCATCGATTGCTTCGATGAGACGAGTCTAAACAAAACTAGATACTGAATCAGATTAAAAAAAGATATGAATAGAAGAATTTCCTAAAATGCAGACGCTTTCGGTTGCCTACCGAATATGACATCCTTGTCGATCTGTCGGAACTTCTCAATCCGAAGAAGCACTTAGCGGCGTGAGGTAGAAATAATTCTCCTATTGGGCGGAACTTTGAGCGCCAGAAATCACGGCCACGAGATTACCAAAAATAACACTCACACACAAAACGTTCAACACGATTTTTTAAAGTAGTAAATAAATACTGCTGACTGATTTGCAGCTTCTATTCTTATAAGAATTTAACAATGCAAGTTTGAGAAATAATACTGCAAGCCACCCTTACACTTTACGTGAAATTCATGGGCCAGTTATGTGGAAGTAAAGTAGTTACTACCAGGGCGTCCTTGTTACACTGTGATTATTACAAAAATCACGTAATCACGTCGTTTTTATGCAACAAAATCTAAATTTACGTGAAAAATCCCGCAGAAAAAATTTCTAAATTATTTTTCGTGCATAGCAACGGCATTATTACTTTTGTTATTTATATTTTGAACCTCTTGAATTGTATAACTAGCTTTTTATTACTACTTGTCTCATTTTTAATATTTTAAATTCTTTTATTACCAATATTTCCTAAAGTACGTTGCCCCAAAAGTTGTTCAAAAACATCCACAAACTCTTAGTGGGATTCACTTTGGAGCTAGGGATGGCCACACGATTGGTTTGGACCATGTAGATCATTAAATATCGCTGTTTCTACGCTTTTCGGTTATTATAAATATAATTATAATTATTTTTATAAAGAATGTATTTGTCCTATGTTGTATATGGGTTTTATCCATTGAAAATGGTGTGGAGTAGGTTTCGATGTTGGAATCTGTCTTATCATGTTGATGCCATTCAACTTACCGGTCACGTTACGGTTACGTAACAAATGATTTCCGAACCAAATCGAATGCGCTTCCATTCACCGGAAAACAATTAATCAAACTCAGCTTTTTCGAAAGGAAGGTACATTTACAAAGCACAACACACCGGCATCGGTCAATTTCTAAAGGATGTTGCAAAACGGATGCTCCATTTGGAGAGAGGGTGGAAAAAATTGACCATGTTCTATCACTTTTATTCGCGATTGGCTGGGTGATGGACCGAAATCAAATGATCCGAACATGTAGCGGGCCATAATCGGTCACTCCTGGTGAATCGAAAGGTGTCGGAAGGGCCCGGAACCGGATCCCAACAAACACAAGGACACAACACAATAGCAACGAAATCCTCCTCCGAGGAAGTGTAAATTAATCATCCCATCCTTCCTTGGGATTTCCGTCCATCCAGTAGTGAGGAGGACACAGCTCATCTATTCGGCACTTCAACTTTTCCGGGCGTGTGTCGTTCTTATTGTTGTTCGGATTGAGCTGAACCAGGATCAATGGTCGATCGATGATAATAATGCTGTGGTGGAGTGTGGATAGCCCCTTCACATTTTAAGAATTTTCCTGGAATCGAAACTGGGCAGGAAGAATCGACGAACCCTAGCGGATTGTCCATTTGTTATCATCCGGTAGCCCGGGTGAAGAATTACCATTTTCTTTCGATTCAATAGAACTCCCCCCTGCTTCCATTCCAACCCTCCGGAAGCGGATGAATTATGAAACACTTTATCGGTACATCTTAGTTTCCGAAGCATTTCTTTCTTTCAAATCGGTGAAAAATATTGGAAAGTGATTTAATGATTTGTGAGTTTTTTTTCAGCATTTGGAAATTCGATGGCCAAATATCGGAAACTAGAGGAAACTGAAAGCAATATGCTTATTTATTTCTCGACTTGGAAAGGTTGCTTTTAAATTTTCTGTATCCTTTTACACTTAATTTTTCAGTTTTTTTTTAATCTGTCCTACCATGGCCATGGAATCATGAATCTTGAATCTTGCATCTTAAATCTTGAATCTTAAATCTTAAATCTTGAATCTTGAATCTTGAATCTTGAATCTTGAATCTTGAATCTTGAACCTTGAATCTTGAATCTTGAATCTTGAATCTTGAATCTTGAATCTTGAATCTCGAATCTTGAATCTTGAATCTTGAATCTTGAATCTTGAATCTTGAATCTTGAATCTTGAATCTTGAATCTTGAATCTTGAATCTTAAATCTTGAATCTTGAATCTTGAATCTTGAATCTTGAATCTTGAATCTTGAATCTTGAATCTTGAATCTTGAATCTTGAATCTTGAATCTTGAATCTTGAATCTTGAATCTTGAACCTTGAACCTTGAATCTTGAATCTTGAATCTTGAATCTTGAATCTTGAATCTTGAATCTTGAATCTTGAATCTTGAATCTTGAATCTTGAATCTTGAATCTTGAATCTTGAATCTTGAATCTTGAATCTTGAATCTTGAATCTTGAATCTTGAATCTTGAATCTTGAATCTTGAATCTTGAATCTTGAATCTTGAATCTTGAATCTTGAATCTTGAATCTTGAATCTTGAATCTTGAATCTTGAATCTTGAATCTTGAATCTTGAATCTTGAATCTTGAATCTTGAATCTTGAATCTTGAATCTTGAATCTTGAATCTTGAATCTTGAATCTTGAATCTTGAATCTTGAATCTTGAATCTTGAATCTTGAATCTTGAATCTTGAATCTTGAATCTTGAATCTTGAATCTTGAATCTTGAATCTTGAATCTTGAATCTTGAATCTTGAATCTTGAATCTTGAATCTTGAATCTTGAATCTTGAATCTTGAATCTTGAATCTTGAATCTTGAATCTTGAATCTTGAATCTTGAATCTTGAATCTTGAATCTTGAATCTTGAATCTTGAATCTTGAATCTTGAATCTTGAATCTTGAATCTTGAATCTTGAATCTTGAATCTTGAATCTTGAATCTTGAATCTTGAATCTTGAATCTTGAATCTTGAATCTTGAATCTTGAATCTTGAATCTTGAATCTTGAATCTTGAATCTTGAATCTTGAATCTTGAATCTTGAATCTTGAATCTTGAATCTTGAATCTTGAATCTTGAATCTTGAATCTTGAATCTTGAATCTTGAATCTTGAATCTTGAATCTTGAATCTTGAATCTTGAATCTTGAATCTTGAATCTTGAATCTTGAATCTTGAATCTTGAATCTTGAATCTTGAATCTTGAATCTTGAATCTTGAATCTTGAATCTTGAATCTTGAATCTTGAATCTTGAATCTTGAATCTTGAATCTTGAATCTTGAATCTTGAATCTTGAATCTTGAATCTTGAATCTTGAATCTTGAATCTTGAATCTTGAATCTTGAATCTTGAATCTTGAGTCTTGAATCTTGAATCTTGAATCTTGAATCATGAATCTTGAATCTTGAATCTTGAATCTTGAGTCTTGAAACTTGAATCTTGATTCTTGAATCTTGAATCTTGAATCCTGAAAACTGTATCCTTAATTCTGAATCTTGAAACTTGAATCTTGAAGTTTCAATTTTCAATTTTTAATTTTCAATTTTCAATTTTCAATTTTCAATTTTCAATTTTCAATTTTCAATTTTCAATTTTCAATTTTCAATTTTCAATTTTCAATTTTCAATTTTCAATTTTCAATTTTCAATTTTCAATTTTCAATTTTCAATTTTCAATTTTCAATTTTCAATTTTCAATTTTCAATTTTCAATTTTCAATTTTCAATTTTCAATTTTCAATTTTCAATTTTCAATTTTCAATTTTCAATTTTCAATTTTCAATTTTCAATTTTCAATTTTCAATTTTCAATTTTCAATTTTCAATTTTCCAACCAAAGATGATAAATAAATAAATAAATAAGATATTAAGATATTTTCTCTTCTAGTCTTCTAAGTAAACATTTGAAGGCTTGAAGTTCTTAAATTCCACTCCACTTTCAATTTTATTCAAGTTATTAAATCAATCATTCATAATTTATTCAGTTAACTGAAAAAAATAAAATAACCATACCAATCAATCGAAAAGAAGTTCCCGCGCCTCATAAAACACATGCGCAAAAGCGCACGTGTTTGTATTTCTATACGATATCGTTCCATTTTCACCCGGTTCCCAACAGGCGACGACGTCCCTTTCTAGACGCCTACGGTCGGTCGTCCGAAAATGAAAATGGGGGACTCCTTTCAATCAGCTGATGGACGTCGTTCTTATTGGAAAAAGGAACCAAAACGCAACTGCTTGATCGAATCTTTTTCTCTTTTAGGAGTTATTTTTCAAAAAGTCGTAAAAACAAAAAAATTTCAATGAATAAAAATTTCATTATTTCGGGAAAAATGAAGTGCAAGCAACGAATATTTTTTTCGCAATATTGAAACTTCATGTTGATTTTGAGACCTTTTGAATTACTGTGCTTGACTTTTGACGTTTCGATTCCATTCATAAACAACGATTCGTCATCAGCTGTTCCTCGTACGCGTAGGTAAACAAAACGCCAACAGGATACGCATCAAAGTTACTCGTATAAATTTCGTTATGTAGAATAAAGCTAGTATACCTATTTTATCGTTAGATTGTTGAAAACACCTGAAAAAATGGCACAAATTGCCATAACGTTGCTCACGAAAGCCATCGAATACGACCTGAACGGGCGCAAGTTGGAATCGCTCAAATTGTATGAAGATGGCATCGAAGCACTGCTCAAGGAATCCAAAGGTGAGTCTTTGTTCGATTTAAAAAAAAGCGACTCATTTTTCAATTTTTCGTCCCTACCAGCTGAAGTGGACCCGAAACGGAAACAGCACTTCCAGGCAAAGATTATCGAATACATGAACCGGGCAGAGCAGGTGAAAGCGCTAATCACACGCTGGCGCAGCCGGGGGGAAATCCGTGACAAAATTCACGTCGTGGACGGTGCAACAGGTTACAGTTACGCCAGGGTCTTCGGCAAATATATGACGGACGAGGTCAAGGAACTGATGGTGGAGGAACCGTACGTGCGGGATCACTATCAGATTTGCAATCTGGTGATGTTGTGCGAGCTGGCCGTCACCAGCTGTAGGAATCTAAAGTTTGTTAAGCTGCTGACCGTTCGGGATAAGAAACAGAACGACGAACAGGGACGGGCCTTCCAGACGTTGCAGGAAAGTCTTAAGAAACAGGGAGTGGAATTTTTCGTGGAATATTCCGAGCATATGCATGACCGACAAGTGATGTTAGTTGTCTTTGAATGATCTGTTTTAAATTTTAAAAATAATTTTCTGCTTTTTTTACAGCCTCAGCAATGGATACATCATAAAAATTGGACGCGGACTTAATTATTTTAAACCCGTGGGGAGCAAATACAGCCTGGGAGCATTCAACTATCACTTTCGTGAGTGTAGGGAAACCAATATCGATGTATTTTACTGTCCTGAAAATGATAAATCTTAGAGTGAATAAAAACTTCAAAACGAACCATTTGTGTTCCCCTTTAGTCCGAAAAAAAAACTTTCTCACTGTTTTATTCGATTTTGCTTGGAATCAATGTTGAAAAAAGATACATACCCATGTACCTAGCTACTGATCAAGGTTTAACAAATTTCTTTTACCTGCCAAGAGTTTTATCATTACCTATGTATATTTCAAAAACATTTGAAATATCTATCCTCCATATCCATGAAGTATATTGTTCCCGAAAAAAATTGTAAAAATTGATACAACTGTGATCGAGCTCACGGACATCGGCTCAAAAAGCAACTGACTTGCCAACTGAGCTATATCACAAGCCCCTGGTTATTTCTCCCAAAATTCTAACTTTTCTAGCTTCAAATTGGGTGATCATCCGAGCAGACTTTTATGGTAAAATTTTACCTAATTTTGCTATCATGCCATGAAATTAAAATTTGGTGTAATTTTACCCGAATAAATGTGGTGCAATGCCAAAACTCAATTTTTATATGTGGATACCATAATCATGCCAAGTGTAGATTTTACCACAGAGAAGTTTTACTGAAACTTTCATGATACCTTGTTTTACCAACAATTTAAAATAAATTTGGAGAGCACAGCGATGCCAATTTTTGGTGCTGAATGAAATAAAAAATTTACACCTTCCAAAGAAATTTAATTAGTTAAAATAATTGAAATCTAGTTAGACGGCATTTCAAACCTCTATTACTTTACTCTATTTTTATAAACTTCATAGAGTTTATAATGATGTTAAAATGTATGTTTTATGATATAAGCTTCTAGCCCTTTCCCTTTTCCAATGCAAGAAGAAGTGCTCACGAACTGCTATAAAATCATTTTTAAGTAACTAAATTGCTTAACATTTCGCATTCGCAAGTTTTCAAATTGGGCCAAATATAATATAAACAGACACCAGACACCTTCTTACCGACTCCATCCAGAAATAAAGGAGGGTCTCAAAATATTCGTACGCAAACAACCTCACTTCCTTTTGCTTGATAAGTTCTCGACTTATGCCAACAAACTTGTATGGAAGCCCTGATTGGTTAAAAAGTTTTCAAGCTATTCAACGCAATGCAGAAAGGTTTGTAAATGGAAACATATCTCGTACCCAAATACCTTCCCCTGTTCATGTTGATATTTTTTTCGCCATGTACTACTAAACTTGTTGACATGACACATTACAACTTGAAGTGATGACACTACTTGTTATGGTATGGAATCTCTCGACTTTTTATACCGACAATAATTATATTTTTATTTGTTTAATCAAAAAGTTTAAATTAAATTCATATGGATCAACTTTTTTTAAAGGAGAAAAAATTTTTTTTTTAAATTTTGTTATTCGTCTAAATCTCCAAAATTTTCCCTTTTTTATGCTGAGGGTCCTTTTTCCTAGATGCGAAATATAGTGTAAAGGCTTTGAAATGAATTCAAAATGTGTTCTAGTTTGTGTTATCAAATTTTATATAGGGAGAAATGTTCCTAAATGCGCATGTTGGGTAATATGCGCATACAGCCGATTGACGATATGGCTAGAGATTCATCATATCTAATCAGTGCAGTTTGAGGGTAAAACGCTTTTAACACATGGCATGAAAAAAATAAATTGTTATGTAAAGTCGAAAAAATTTAAAAATTCAAACAAGATTTTTGTCAGTTTTGTTATAATATATTGAACTTTAATTATTGTGCGTCCAGATTCTGTGAACAACTATTTTAATGGTTTTTCTTTCTTTTTCATCTGGAAATAGGAAATTCAACAAATTGAAGCTTTTGGCAAAGTTATAAATAATCAGATATTGGAATAAGAGACAGGTTCTGAATGCCCATATCAAGGCAGGTTAAATGCATATATCAAGAAAAATAGATTATTCTTATAAATTTTTTACTTTCTATCATTTAAACATTAAATCTATGCTCAAATCACGATCTTACAGCGAAAAAAGAAGAACTTCATTCTGATCTGATAAAAATACAATATGAACAAAATATTACCATGAAATATAGCCATATGGCATACTTAACTATGTTTCATGCAAAAGAACTAGTGATGTAAAAAATTTCACCAAAGTTTCAGGTTTCAGCCTTGACGTATGCTTGACATCCGTTTCTACCATTTTCAATTAAATAATTTCAAAATATTGCATGTGTGCATGTAATAACTTTAAACATAAATATGCGCATTTAGTCCGCCGGTTTCGGGAATTGGCTATTTTGACTTCTTTTATTATAAAATTATTTTCACATAAACTGTTGAGATTTTAACAGAAAAATTACTCTTACTCTTAAATGTAAAGCCGTTTGATTGTTAAGTGCATAAGTACACTTGTACTTGTTCAAAAAAATTTTCGATCCCTATCTGTCGAAAACATCTTATTTTTTCTGTTATCGATGTTAATCAAAACAAACCTTCTAGGCGTATTGGATTATGCAATCGTACGTAAATCTTCCCACTTTCTTTTTTCAAACGTCATCAAAGAGTCATACCATGTTTTTCATAATGCATCAGTATTAAATTCATGTTTTTATACTACAATGGCTGATTCAATTAATTTGAAATCAAATTAAATTTTAAATTAAATTAAATCACATCTAGGATTCATTTATTTATATGTGCTGTACGAATGAGCTAGGAAAAAACACATCTAGGCTTCATATTGCCACCACATGCATTGAAAGTATGCTTGATTGAGGAATAGGCGCCCAAATGTTCCCACTAATCAGTATGCTATGCCATGGTTACTATACTCTCGCGACGTTTGTTCGCGACGCCTCGACCATGGAGACGAAAAACAAACCCCTCAAAGTAAAGAAAATCTCGAAAAAAATGGATGCCATAACTTTAATTTCATTCAAATAACTACAAATTTAATTATTACGGACAATTGATGCGACTTTCTGTTATTTTTATTCGATATAAACCGATTAGCATGCCTAGAGAATATTCTAAAAATAGTTTCATTTGAATCGTTTGGGCCATTTCGGAGGAGTAGTACTACAAACACCGTTACAAGAGAATTTTATATAATAGATGCTTTCAAAATTCCTTCAAAAAGGCTGGCTAAACAAACTTTCAAAATATTTACAGTGAAACCTAAATAAGTCAAATTGCAATTCATTTTCTATGAAAATTAAAATAGAATGTATGGTGGTTAAAAATTCAAAATCAAAATTTTCAAAGTTTTGAATGATTGCTCTTTCCGGCAAGTCATCAATTAATTTTTTTAAAATATGTTTCTTATTTTAAACTAGATATTGTTTAAAAATAAATATTAGACATTCAAGTTTAGAAATCTAACATCAATATTTCAGAAAACACATGAAACAAACGTGGTTTAAAATTTTGAATAAAACAAGAGTTTAGACATAAGAATAATAGAAATAAAATTCATTAATTTTAACCTAGATTTCAAAGGAAACTAAATTCAAATTCTTAAATAAATTTCAGACCAGATAAGAAAATAATCATGATTTGAAATTGTTCAGAAAAACTATAATAATTGTTGTTTATTAATCGTCGTAATTTACCTTCCTTTTTTCATTCTCTATTGAAGGCTTGATTGAAAAATTCTGCTGTAATATTTTAAGTTTGAAGAAATAATTAATCACTATATGAATGGTAAAATCTTGATTAGGAAAAAAAAAATCCATTTTGAACTGGAGAGAATTTATTCGAAACACATACCTAGTTGATGATTAAATTAATTTTGATAGAAAGAAGAATATTAATTTTACTATTTTTTATTTTTCAGGAGAGAAATCACCGTGAATTTGTTTTATGAAATTAATTTGCGGCTTTATCGGTGAGGGTTAAAGAGTTGAAATGAAAGACGGATAGAAGATCAGAAGAAAATTCTAAGGTGGTGAAAAGAGCGAAGAGCATTTGAAATAGAAGCTTGACCACATACTAAATTCTTTGTCCCGCACCAATTAACTGTATTGAAGAAGTAGTACCCAATAGAGGAGGCACTACGTTTTTCGATACAGTGGATGGTTCGACCGCCATTTGAATGCACATGTGTCGAATGTGACATGTGATTAATTTTACTTCAAGAATACATGTGATCCAAATCAGAGTTAACATCATTCAGTTAACTTCATTTCTGAAGTTCACAAGAATTACTTCATGTATTTATTAAACTACATATTAAGTTCATTATTGAAAGCTTCTATTGCCCAAGTACAGGTTGGGAATGGATACACTAGTTTACATCATTTTTTGACTCAGCGAACTGAAGGTCATTTCTAATGTGAAATCAGGCGCTGAATCCGAAAATGAAATTCAAAAAAATCTCAGTAGAACCGTTTTTGAGTTATGCTCCAAATATGAAATTTCGGAAAATTTTAAAAAGTTCTTATACTCAGATTGAAATATCTCGGACGGCATAACAGTAATTTGAAACCCCGCTTTTGCATATTGAAGGTGAATAAATTTTCTATCGATCATCTGAACACTGTTTTTGCGTTTGACCAACAGTATTGTTGATATTAGTGACTTTATGAGAAAAAAAGATATAAAATTTTTTAGAGAAAATTTTGTTTCAACGAAAGTTTTAGACTCGATGGTAGCATTTAAAAAATCTGATTTTCTTTTGCGCTTAAATGTCAATTTAAAACAAAGATTTCAAGTGGTTATTTATCAAAATCGGTAGAAAATTGAAGAAGTTATGTCTACTTTACCATAAAAGTATTTTTTGTAGTTTTTCATAACTTAACGAACCGCAGTACACTTATCATAGTATAGGAAGAATGAAACTTGATAAATCTCACTCGCTCCAAGTCAAAATTATTTATTAGCTTACCAGAAGGTCACATGCCAAGTTTCAGGAAAATCTGACCATAGAGAGGGGTTGCTTGAGTCTCAAAAGTGAACAAAATTTTGAGGTATTTTGCCCGGAAGGAGCGAAAACTACTGGTTTTCCATCAAAAACTTCTTTCATCGCTAGCTGATTGTTTCTTATGATTGATTTTCTTAATGCCAAAGTTGATACAAATATTTCACCCGAAGACTGTAACTCGATTGGATTTGAAACAGAAAAGTTATTTCCTGCGTCAGTTCTCGAATTATGTCAAAACAAAATTTATGAAAGCCTTCCTCCTCTTTCCCGCCATCTCTGTGAAAGGAAGAATTGAAAAATCTTTTCTTGTGATCAAAAAAATTAATTTTTTTGTGTGTCTGGTCTTGAAATCGGCTACACAGAACACCAATTACATGAATTTTTGGTTCTATATATTCGAATTTTATTTTCATCTTTTTGTCCCAAAAGCCGACATAAGAAAATACAAAGGTGCTGCATACATTCAGGGGTAAAAACTGTGTGTGAGACATATGGCATAAGGCAGCGCACCTAGCGATTTATTTTGGAAGCTAATAGGTCCACTAACTTTCAAAGAAAATTCCACTCAAGATCATATTTTAATTCATAAATTCGAAACGAAAATCGAGCTCCCTACCTACCTCAGTCTTTTACCACGATGTTGTTGCTGATTCTCCAGATACGTGTTGCAATTTATTTGCTGAGCATTTTCGGGCGGTCTTCCTGGACACTGCCTGTTCCGAAACTGAGTGCACTGATGCCACGTTTCAAGTCCCGGCGGATTCTATAGAGTTCAGCACCTTCGAGATAGATCAAAGGCTCATCGAAAATGCCGCAAGGAAACTGAAAAGCTCTTTTGCTCCTGGACCTGATGGAATTCTTGTGTTATTTACAGTCGATGCATCGAAGCTCTCTCGTTGCCGCTAGCCCAAATCTATAACCGATCATTTCAACAACGTAAATTCCCGGACTATTGGAAAATTTCTTTCATGTTTCCTGTCTTCAAAAGTGGCGAACGGCGAAATGTGAAGCAGGCATTACGAGTTTATCGGCAGGATCCAAGCTCCGAAATTGTTGTAGGCCCTCTTACGCGCTTCCTCACATTATATTGCCGCTGAACAGCATGGGTTTATGCCTGACAGATTGGTGAGTACCAATCTTTTAGAGTACACTTCGTTTTGTCTGAACCAAATGGTTCGTTTTGTCTGAAAAAAAAAAAACAGGTCAATGCTATATACACCGATATCAAAGCGGCATTCGATACGATTGATCACAGAATCTTACTCACTAAGCTAGCTAAGCTCGGTATTCATGACAACATGGTCTCTTGGTTGAAATCATTCCTCACCGAGCGGTCTATTAGGGTTAAATTTGGTGATAGCATATCAGTTCCATTTACTTACCGATGCGTGCCGCAAGGGAACAATTTGGGACCTTCACTGTTTGTTCTGTTTTTCAACGACTTGATCCTTAGCTTGGAAATTGGAACCAAAATAGGATATGATGATGATCTTAAACTATTCGTTCCAGTTGAATCCACTGTCGATTGTGCACACCTTCAATTTTTACTAGAACACTTTGGGGAATGGTGTAGACTTAATAAGCTATCAGTCAGCGTCTCCAAGTGCTCCGTTATAACATTCCATAGAAAGAAAACGCTAATTTTATATGATTATAACATCGATAACCAGCGCCTTGACAGGGTATTTGAAGTTGACGACCTTGGAGTTATCCTCGATGCTCAGCTTACGTTCGATAGTCAACGAACTTCAGTTATAAGAAAGGCGAATCGTCAGCTTGGCTTCATCTCCAAAGTAGCACGAGAGCTCAGAGATCCATTGTGCTTGAAGTCACTCTACTGCTCACTTGTCCGGTCAGTTACAGAACATGCTGCAATTGTTTGGGCTCCCTATCAGTTATGTTGGATTTTGCGAATCGAGCGTGTACAAAAGCGTTTTGTTAGTTAACCCTGGCGTTATCCTGAAAACCTTCCCGCATATTCCGACCGGTGCCAGCTTCTGGGATTAGAAACATTGGAACGCCGCCGAAACACTCAACAGGCATCGTTCATCGCAAAAATAATGAATGGAGAAATTCAGTCGCCAAACCTGCTAGGAATGATCAACTTTAATGCTCCATCGAGGACTTTACGTCATCACTCTTTGCTATCGAATCGAACCCATCGAACATCCTACAGCCATAATGAGTGCAATGATGCGTACGTTCCAGATTGCTGAGCATCTACATAAATTGGGGGAGCCATCTAGCCGATTCATCAACCGAGTACGCCAGTCTTCATTGTTTCGACTTATCTAGTTGTTTTGTATAGATCCTTTTGATTCGTTAAAACAAAAATGTTCGAGGAATAAAACTTAATAAAAATTATAATAATAAATGCAGCTTGATAATTTTAAAAACTACGCGATCAATTGACATTTTGATGGGAAACTCGTTGCAAAAACCCGAATAATGCATTTTAGCCATTAAGAATCAATTCATATCGGAATCAACCCTTTAAGGGTTACATAAATTGACGTTCATAATCAACATAGGTTGGTGAAAATTGCAGCACAAAAGACATATATTTTTCAAATTGTTAAAAATATTATTTCATTTAATAAATTTTAGCAAAAATTACAAAGCATGTATGAAAATATCTTGAAAATGGTTATTTCAATAATTAATAATCATTGCCTAGATCTTAGGAAAAGTAAATAATTCCGCTCAAAACCAGATTTCGGCTAGTTTCGCTCAAGATCATTTATCCCCTACCATGGCCGTAGGAACGGGGGGTGTTTTGGGGGTTAAACACCCCCCACGAGGGTCCAAAATGTCAAGGAAAATGTTCTTCTCTAAACTCGAAATTTAAATTCATAATAAAATTTCGATGAACGACTCAAGTTAATCAAGAGTAACAATCTCGTCTCAGAACTAAAACCAAATCCTCGAAATCTTATCTCAGGTCCACAATTCTTCTCTAGATTTTCAAAAAATTTCTCACTTGTTGATAGAATCTTAAAGACTGTACTCGAAAAACGCTATCAAAAGTTATTCACATAATAAGCTGGTGCATAAATTTTGGATACAGTCCTTAGTTTCAAATATCGAATGTTCAATAAGATTAGATTAATAAAGGTCACCTGATTGCTCGGATTTCGATCGAAAGTTTTTACTTATTTGTAAATACAAAACAAAATTTAAATTGCGTGATAATAATTTTGTATTTTGTGTCCAAAACAATTTGAACAAAGTTTATCCAAATAAACTGGCTGGTGTGTTTCGATTAAAACAAACTACTTTTCGAGTTTTTTCTTCTTGATTTTAATTGAAGAATTCCTAAATATGTTCGGATATTGCGCTGATTTATGGTTGTAAACTTTGAAATCGTGTGCCCGGATTTTGCAAGGTTTTTAGATAAAATAACCCAGATTTTCCCTGCCCGGACAATTGCGGAAAAATATCTGGTGAGCTTAGGTTTGAATAATTTCCAATGCTCTGGTACCTTTTTTTTTCATAAATAAAATTTGTTGCCCATGACCGGGTTGTGGAATCTTAATCCAGTTTATAGTTCTTGTTTTTCAGTTTGGTTCATCATTGAGACAAAATCATGATCCGAATCTTGGTTTTGCATTTAAAACTAAAATAAGATTCATTTGACATGTTCGTAACTCATCACTAAAGAATATAGCAAAATATTCAAAATAACATACCATTTTAAATTTGGATATGAATTTTTTATCTTTAATTCTTATGCCGAATTAAAACTTATAGGGATTAAAAATTTGTATCCAGGTTCAAAATGCAGAATTCAGATTCGGAATTAAAATTAAAAATTTCCTAACACAAAACAGGTAAAAACCACTGTTATAAAATATGATCTAAACTCATTTTCTAAATTGCGTTCCTTGAAAAATCTAAGTTTCAATTTCTCACAGGATTTCGATTATGGAATACATTTTATTTGTTTGTTGTTCAACATCATATTGTGGATACTAAACTAAAATCTGAATGTATCGAGTATAGAGGAATTAAAAAAAATCAATTTTGAACCCCAAATAAGTTTCATTTTGAAATAAAGCAATCAAGATCCCTTATTCATTTTTAAAAATTTCGAAAAAAAATCTTATCACTTTTTGGACTTATTTTCAAAAGTAATGATTTGAAATAAATAACTATTAATATACATATATGTAAGAACTTAAACCCGGACAAAGAGGAAAAATTTTGTCACCAAAACCCCCCCTATGAGGCTGTTCTTCCTACGGCCCTGTCCCCTACGAAAAGCAGCAAATTACTATCCTTTCCCGCTTTCTAAAATCATCAAATGCCTCATGTTCGAGCTCTAGGACCGCGCCTGATTGAATGGAGCAAATAAAACTCCTTACGCACGCTGGAAACTTACTCAAATGAGCTCAAATTTATGTTTAAGTCCCGTTGCGATTGTAATATCCTTGATACTACGTGTTTGCCTGTCCCAGATCCCAATATTTATTCTCTCGTTTACCTTGCTCTCGCCTTTTAGGCTTGCTATGATGTGGGAGTGGGATTATCTTCCATCAGGATACCACAGCGATCAGCGAAAGATCGCGAAGAAAGAGCTAAATAGTCAAGCGTAAATGGACGGCTTTTGAAATTAGACTTGATCATTTTCCCGGCCACTGACTACAATCAACAATTTCTTCCAATATCCCTTCTTGAATGATGCACCGGACCAATCCAGATTTTCCCAATGAAAGAAGATAACCTACGCCAAAGATCATGTGTATTGAACTGCTGTCACACAAGTTTCTTCAATTGTTTTTTACTTTGTCGGCTCCTGTGAAGCTTTCGCGGCAACGACTACACTCGATTACGCTTGATTTATTAATCAACACTCGATTTACTAAACAAACAACGACATCGGAAGTTCATAATCCGTGACACGAAACGCTCGGAAACTGAATGGTGGCTTAATATTGATTGCACTGCGCTACACTGTAGCCTTACATTCTCCGTTGAGTGAGAAGTTCATGAACGCTGCCTAGAGGGTCTGGATGGAGGATCCTGTTAGTTTTGTTGAAATATTGTACGCGTGAGGAAAAGCGGTGCGATTAGCTAGGGGTAATTGATTAATATGTTTGAATATATTACGAGTTGGGACGCCTAATACGATCGGTATAAAACGAGCAAACGATTTGGCGGAACACTTACTCTTCGGTTGGAAGAAAGTGAAGGCAGAGATACCCGTGTGTGTAATATTTTCCGTTTTGGAAGAGTTCTAACTTAAGTAATCGAATAGATTTAACGATTGATTGGGATATCTTTAAAAACAGTCATAGAAAAGGGTGATTTAAAGTGTGTTGAAAAGTGAGTTTAATTACTAAGCTGGTCATTTTTGGCGAAGACTTTTGGAAAAACCAAGCCACTATGGATGAAACAGCTCCGACCTCGGATAAAGGTACTACTCAAATTACTTCATTTTGAAGTTCTACGACATGGAATAAGGTTGAAATAACAATATCACAAATTTTTGCTCAACGAAATTTTTGGATCGTAACCTAAACATATTTTTGGCTTTCTAATGTTTCGATTTTTCAGCACAAATTGCAATGGAGGAATTCGAAAGCAACCAGAATCCAGGTAAGTACTCCTGTCTAACCATATAACAATAGACAAATTCGTTTCGAGGTTATTTTTGAATTTCTCAAACCCTGGGGTCTTAAAAGCTCCGTTTATGTTCAAAATCCAAGATTTTTTGCAGAATTTTTAGGGTAAGGTTTACATAAGTAAATTTGAACTTTGACGATGGCATGGGTAAATTGTATATTTTGCACTGAAAAATCAACATCGATTTTGTTTCTTCTGTGGAACCTGTCGTGTCCGGTGGATTTTTCCTTCCTTCGTAGTCAGTCCGGGCGATTCAGGATGTCTTTCGAAGAAACTTACTTCACGTCCGTCCGTCGCAACAATATTCTATCAACTGGCTCGGCTCGTTCGTTTTTTTTCACTCGGAGAAGCCGTTGGGAATTGCACCAATCCACCCTCTCCACATCGTGCAGATTCATTAGTGGTAGTAAATCCTGATCAAATTTGTCGGACTATCTCTTCTCGTCGGTTCACAGACAACGTAGATACTAGTTGTGTTAATTAGACTTCATTATTCTCAAACCACCCAAAATTATATTTTGAACTGTCATTTTTTTTAATAATTTTATTCTCATTGTTCCTATTCTCTACATCCCTCTCCTCGCCTACTCTTCATTCTAAATTTTTGCCAAAAAACATAAATCAATTAAATAGAAAAAAATATTGTTTGATATATATTTTATTTCAAACATTGACATTGAATGTATATCAGAAACTCCTTTAAATTAAAATCTAGTCGTAAATATCCGATTTTAAAATCAGTTACATTGTCTTTTCTATTGTGGTTTATCGCATCATTTTTTATTTATCATGTCATATTCATTCGTCATCAATTAATATAATTTTCTTTCTGTTTTTCACTTCTGTCTTTCTGTTTTAACCATTATTATTTTTTTTTTACCTTTTCACTATGAATCGTGACTTCTATTTCTGCTCAACAGCACTTATAAAAATTAAAGGACATTAAAGTTGGTTTTTCCTATTGGCTAACATTATTCGTTTCTTTTATTTTAACTTTTCAATTAGCAAATTACAATTTTTGGTAGACTTTTTCCTTATTTTTCCTTTTTTTTTAAACATTTACTAGATCAAAATACTTTCATCCTTAAGTACACTTTTTCTTATCACTTTAAAAAAAAACTGAATCAATGAAAAACGCGATTTTATAATTCTTCTCTATCATTTCCCCTTCAAATCAGTTTACTCTTCTTTTTTTCCGTCTCTTCTTCTTATATATATCTTTAAATTATATACTTTTTCTTTATTTTCTTATCTTACAATCTCCCTCTTCTCATTTTTTCATTACCTTAACAAAGCCAACGAATAATGCAATTTAATACCATATCAATTTCTGATCTTATTATTTTCCTCACGTCTAATCTATTCAGCTTCTTAACCCAAACGTCCATCATCTTCTCAACTTATTATTGACTACATTTCTTTCTTTTTCTCATCCGATTATTTCGTTTCTGCTCATCTTTTTATCTTTTTTGTTTCTGCTGTTACAACCTCTCTGTCTATTTGTTTCTAGTCACTTTTTTGTATCGTTTTATCTTTCGTCCCTCATTTCTCATTTTCTCTTCTTATTATTTTATAATCATTTCTGCCATTGTCCTCGCCAGCCTCTCATCTTGTTATTTGAATCTCCCCCTTGTCTCATCACTTAGATTCTTACTATCGTGGCCGAAAGATCCTTCTTCGGAGTTGCCTATAATTAATTTTTCCAGCAGCTTTTGATTTTCTCAAAAAAAATTTTACACTAACGAACACATTTTTTTCTCGTTAAGAACTCTCCTCTATCCTTAAAAGATTTTTCTTCCTCAAATATATAATAAATCTCGTATATCATTTTCTTTTTCTTTACTATTCTTTTTTTTTATCTATCTTATTTTTGTAATCGTTTGATTTGTTTTTTTTTTTGTCTTTTTTTATTGGGCCAAACTCTTTTCACATAAAATTTTACATTTCATATTCTCGTTGTTTCATCTAACCCATTTCATTTATTATTTTCTCATCTATCTTATTTTGTAATCGTTTGATTTGTTTTTTTTTGTATTTTTCTGGTTCAAACTCTCCTTTTCTCATAAACTTTTCCATTTCATATTCTCGTTGTTTCATCTGTCCCATTTTATTTTTCATTTTTTTTTTATCTTCCCATTCTCTCATCTTTTGATTCCATGTTTATCTTGTCTCCAAAAATATCTAATGTTCCATAACTTTTTTATTTATTTTTTGTTATACTTTTTCTAGCTCAAAATACTTTCATTCTAAAGTGCATTTTTTTATCAACGCAACTTTTGCTCTATCATCCTCTTTTTACTCATTTTTTTTATAACAAGAATTCATCTATCATCTACTCATCTTTTTTTTTTTATACCTTTTCTTTCTCCTTCGCATCTGATTATCTTAACTTATTCAATAATTTTATTAATACATCTTTCAATTTTCTAGTCGTCTGGTTTTTCCTGAATATCATTTTCTTTTTCACTACTATTTTTTTTCTCATCTATCTTATTTTGTAATCGTTTGATTTGTTTTTTTTTGTATTTTTCTGGTTCAAACTCTCCTTTTCTCATAAACTTTTCCATTTCATATTCTCGTTGTTTCATTTTTATTTCACTTTTTTATTTATTTTTTGTTATACTTTTTCTAGCTCAAAATACTTTCATTCTAAAGTGCATTTTTTTTTATCAACGCAACTTTTGCTCTATCATCCTCATTTTACTCATTTTATTTATAACAAGAATTCATCTATCATCTACTCATCTTTTTTTTTTATACCTTTTCTTTCTCCTTCGCATCTGATTATCTTAACTTATTCAATAATTTTATTAATACATCTTTCAATTTTCTAGTTTATACTGCTATAACCTTTCAAATTTTTTTCTAGTCTTTTTTTTTCGTTTTATATTCGCATCTGATTTCTCATCTTTTTCATCTTTTCTCATCTATTTTTCTTATCTTCTAATGTTATCATCGTTTTTTCATTTTTCTGTCAATCCTCTTATTACGAATTGTTATATTTCATAATTAATTTGGACTTTATGCCACTCAGAGCACAAATGAAGTCACTCGTAGCCAATCATGGTGATAGTTTTACTTTTTCTTTAATCCAAGAATCGCTCTAGATTCTTGATACTAGAAATAGAACAAGTATACGATTACCCAAAGCCGTGAAAAGGCCACTCAGAGCCAGGGGCCACTCAGAGCCAAATATGGACCACTCGAAGCCACTTAAACCAAGAATCGCTCGAGATTCTCTATACTTGCCACTCGGAGCAAGTATACGACCACTCAGAGTCGTGAAAAGGCCACTCAAAGCCAGAGACTAAGACCACTCAGAGCCAAAGTCGGGCCACTCGAGGCCACCACAACAAAGAATCGCTAGAGATTCTCTATACTTGCCACTCGGAGCAAGTAAACGACCACTCAAAGTCGTGAAAAGGCCACTCAGAGCCAATTGCGGGTCACTTGGAGCCGCCCAAACCAAGAATCGCTCGAGATTCTTGATACTTGCCACTCGGAGCAAGTAAACGACCACTCAGAGTCGTGAATAGGCCACCCAAAGCCGAAGTCGGGCCGCTCGAGGCCAATAAGGATCGCTAGGTATCATGAAAGTTAAAAGAATTGAGAACAATCACGTCGAAACAATATTCAGCATCCAGTCTCGTTCATTTGCTTAAAAAAACACTTCATACCGTTTTTGAAAAACTTCAAAATGGCCTCTCAGATGCCGTTCCAAATCACGCCACACTTCACTTTCCAACACAAAAAGCAGCACTCAGACCTCCAGCTAATTCGTTTGGATAAAAGATCTTTTCACATCATCAACTACTCGCCTCGAGAGCGTAGAACGCGCCATTGTCGTGTCCGGTGGATTTTTCCTTCCTTCGTAGTCAGTCCGGGCGATTCAGGATGTCTTTCGAAGAAACTTACTTCACGTCCGTCCGTCGCAACAATATTCTATCAACTGGCTCGGCTCGTTCGTTTTTTTTCACTCGGAGAAGCCGTTGGGAATTGCACCAATCCACCCTCTCCACCAGGGATGCCAACTGTTTTTCAGAAAAGTCTGGAAGATTTTGAAAAAAATGTCTGGGAAAGTCTGGATGGCTATCCCGCATAGGTTGATACGATACTCTAAATCCTTTGAATTATTCCTTTCTGATTACATTAATAGTAACGTTCACTGATGCGTCTTGACTAGACGTGCCGTTGCTAGACAGGATAAAATAGTATTTCTGGAAGATACGATTAATATTCTGAAACACAAATTGATAATTTTTGCAACGCGCCGAAATGATAAAAAATTATTTCTGAAAGATACAATTAATGGTATTCAAAATAAGTTGCGCATTTTTGCAACACGCTCCAATTTATCTGCTGTCAGGGAACACGCGGTCAGATTATTTTGAGAAAAAAAGTTCTTCGGGGAGTGTTGTTCGTGTAAATTTTCCAAATTCAAGCCGAACGTAAGCGTAAAGGTAAGTTAAATCAGACCTAATTTATTTTGTTCCACGAAGAATTTAATGACTTTACCGCACATTGTTCTAGGTTTGGAGGAAGAACCCTGCTACCGAAAGCAGCGGGAAACAACACCTGCAGCAGTGCGAATCTATATCAGCCGATAGTGCAGCGGCAGCAAAAAAAACCGACATCCGCATGATGTTCCCAAGAATCGAGCGGCCACTTCCTCGAGATGGTCAAATCAAAAACCGCGATCATTGCAAACAAAACCCATGATTATATATGCATACGGTGCTACAAACAACATCAAGAAAATGTTATCCTGAGCCTCAGTATAAGATAAAAAGTATGTAAAATTAAATCAATTACTACGAATGAAATAAATGCATTAAAACGGAGTAAATCTTTTTCATTGTATCCGAAAATCGAATTAAAATTAGTTAAAATTAACAAAAAACCCATAAATCTTTTTATTGTTGAATGAAGATATTCTGTATCGTCATCATTTTATCGGTGGATCATTAAAAAAAGATAACACGTATGATCGAACTGGTTCGAAAAAATGAATCTTCATTTAATCATAACTCTACTTAACGACCCGTTCACTGTATCGTTGAGTGTGTCCAAACGATTCCAATACTATTTATTTAATCTTCCATTTACAATCCATTACTATTAGAGTAATCTTTATAGTGTCTTGGGATAAAGATTACAGGAATGGTCATTTTATGATACTGATTTATGCGGGATCTTTGTAGGTGATGACCTTTTTTTTTTTTTGGTCGTCAAATCGATATTGTAGTAGTCTAAGGATCAATGCTAATTCCTTGAAAATAATCAATGTCTGTGTATGTGAACGAAAGCTTAGACCCATCCAGCTGTAAAAATAACTTCTGTATTCTGCTTCACAGTGAATTCAGTCTTGCCGTTATGAGCAATTGGATTTTAATAGTATTTTTTTACTAAAACGTTGAGGTTATAGAAATTTCTGGAAAAATCTGGATAATTTATGAAAAGTCTGGACCAGACAACATGAGGTCTGTATTTCTGGATGACACATGAAAATCTGGAAGATTCCAGAAAAATCTGGAAGGTTGGCAACGCTGCTCTCCACATCGTGCAGATTCATTAGTGGTAGTAAATCCTGATCAAATTTGTCGGACTATCTCTTCTCGTCGGTTCACAGACAACGTAGATACTAGTTGTGTTAATTAGACTTCATTATTCTCAAACCACCCAAAATTATATTTTGAACTGTCATTTTTTTTTAATAATTTTATTCTCATTGTTCCTATTCTCTACAGAACCGAATCTGCTTACCGTTTTGGTGCCAATTTATTGATTCTCTAAAGGAAATTTTCCGCTGAACAACTTTGTCGAAGACCGTAACTTAGTATCTTATTAGACATAAAAGTTATTAGCTGTTTAACAGGGGTTTGCCTTTTGGCGTTGAAAAACAATAAATTCTTTTGACATCACTGCTGGTGCCTCGCGAAGTATTGCATGAAAAAAGTCATGCAATACCTCACTAGGCACCCAGCACTGATGTCAATTGATTTTTTTGTTTTTCAATACCAAAAGACATGTCCAAATTAATTAAAAATTAATTAATTAATTAAAAATTTCCTAACACAAAACAGGTAAAAACCACTGTTATAAAATATGATCTAAACTCATTTTCTAAATTGCGTTCCTTGAAAAATCTAAGTTTCAATTTCTCACAGGATTTCGATTATGGAATACATTTTATTTGTTTGTTGTTCAACATCATATTGTGGATACTAAACTAAAATCTGAATGTATCGAGTATAGAGGAATTAAAAAAAATCAATTTTGAACCCCAAATAAGTTTCATTTTGAAATAAAGCAATCAAGATCCCTTATTCATTTTTAAAAATTTCGAAAAAAAATCTTATCACTTTTTGGACTTATTTTCAAAAGTAATGATTTGAAATAAATAACTATTAATATACATATATGTAAGAACTTAAACCCGGACAAAGAGGAAAAATTTTGTCACCAAAACCCCCCCTATGAGGCTGTTCTTCCTACGGCCCTGTCCCCTACGAAAAGCAGCAAATTACTATCCTTTCCCGCTTTCTAAAATCATCAAATGCCTCATGTTCGAGCTCTAGGACCGCGCCTGATTGAATGGAGCAAATAAAACTCCTTACGCACGCTGGAAACTTACTCAAATGAGCTCAAATTTATGTTTAAGTCCCGTTGCGATTGTAATATCCTTGATACTACGTGTTTGCCTGTCCCAGATCCCAATATTTATTCTCTCGTTTACCTTGCTCTCGCCTTTTAGGCTTGCTATGATGTGGGAGTGGGATTATCTTCCATCAGGATACCACAGCGATCAGCGAAAGATCGCGAAGAAAGAGCTAAATAGTCAAGCGTAAATGGACGGCTTTTGAAATTAGACTTGATCATTTTCCCGGCCACTGACTACAATCAACAATTTCTTCCAATATCCCTTCTTGAATGATGCACCGGACCAATCCAGATTTTCCCAATGAAAGAAGATAACCTACGCCAAAGATCATGTGTATTGAACTGCTGTCACACAAGTTTCTTCAATTGTTTTTTACTTTGTCGGCTCCTGTGAAGCTTTCGCGGCAACGACTACACTCGATTACGCTTGATTTATTAATCAACACTCGATTTACTAAACAAACAACGACATCGGAAGTTCATAATCCGTGACACGAAACGCTCGGAAACTGAATGGTGGCTTAATATTGATTGCACTGCGCTACACTGTAGCCTTACATTCTCCGTTGAGTGAGAAGTTCATGAACGCTGCCTAGAGGGTCTGGATGGAGGATCCTGTTAGTTTTGTTGAAATATTGTACGCGTGAGGAAAAGCGGTGCGATTAGCTAGGGGTAATTGATTAATATGTTTGAATATATTACGAGTTGGGACGCCTAATACGATCGGTATAAAACGAGCAAACGATTTGGCGGAACACTTACTCTTCGGTTGGAAGAAAGTGAAGGCAGTGATACCTGTGTGTGTAATATTTTCCGTTTTGGAAGAGTTCTAACTTAAGATTTCACGATTGATTGGGATATCTTTAAAAACAGTTATAGAAAAGGGTGATTAAAAGTGTTTTGAAAAGTGAGTTTAATTACTAAGTTGATCATTTTTGGCGCGAAGACTTTTGTAAAAACCAAGCCACTATGGATGAAACAGCTCCGACCTCGGATAAAGGTATTACTCAAATTACTTCATTTTGAAGTTCTACGACATGGAATAAGGTTGAAATAACAATATCACAAATTTTTGCTCAATGAAATTTTTGGATCGTAGCCTAAACATATTTTTGGCTTTCTAATATTTCGATTTTTCAGCACAAATTGCAATGGAGGAATTCGAAAGCAATCAAAATCCAGGTAAGTACTTCTGTCTAATCCTGTAACAATAGACTGATTCGTTTTGGGGTTATTTTTGAATTTCTCAAACCCTGGGTACTTAAAAGCTCCGTTTATGTTCAAAATCCAAAATTTTTTGCGGAATTTTTAGGTAACGTTTACATAAGTAAATTTGAACTTTGACGTTTGCATGGGAAAATTGTATATTTTGCACTGAAAAATCAACATCGATTTTGTTTCTTCTGTGGAACCGAACCTGCTTACCGTTTTGGTGCCAATTTATACATTCTCTAAAGGAAATTTTCCACTGAACAACTATGTGGAAGACCGTAACTCAGTATTTTCTAGACATAAAAGTAATAAGCTGTTTAACAGGGGTTTGCCTTTTGGCGTTGAAAAACAATAAATTCTTTTGACATCACTGCTGGTGCCTCGCGAAGTATTGCATGAAAAAAGTCATGCAATACCTCGCTAGGCACCCAGCAGTGATGTCAATTGATTTTTTTGTTTTTCAATACCAAAAGACATGTGCCAATTCAACATCTAAAAACTTTATGTCTAATAAGATACTAAGTTACGGTCTTCGACAAAGTTTTTTAGCGGAAAATTTCCTTTAGAGAATTTATAAATTGGCACAAAAAGCATAAGCAAGCTCGGGACTACAGAAAAAACTAAAATGATGATGATTTTTAAGTGTTAAATTTCCAATAATCACATACAAACCTAAAATTTTAAATTTACTCATGTAAAAATTCTGCAAAAAATCATTTACAAGTTTTGAACCAACACGAAGCATTTTTTGATCCCAGGGTTTGAAAAATTCAAAAATGACTCCAAATCGACTAAGTCTATTGTAACAACCATCTAAACCGATAGTTTTTTTCAACTAGGAACTGAAATTGAGCTCATGAAACAATGTGAAAGCCATCACCCAAGACTCAAGACTAAAGGTGTACACAGACGGGACAGGTAGGATTTTAATTTGTGATTTTCGTTGAAATAATACCTAAGCACAAAGATGAAACTTTTCTAGTCGGTGTCATATTATATGTCGAAGAACGATCATGGGCATACTTCTGGTGACTGTGGTGAGTCTCATAAGTTTCATCTATTGGTTCTTCACAACCTGTAAGTCTATTTAATCGATATTGCTATAGGTTAAGCGCTATCTTATTCATGGTCTTCCTCCGGCAGACACCTTGGCACCGGACTTGTGCGACACCAAGGAGTGTCTCCGGTCGGCCGCAGCCTTCAAACATAACATGGATCCCACCGTAGATCCGTGCGATGACTTCTACCGGTACGCTTGTGGCAAGTGGGCCGAAGAAAACCCGCGACCTCATCAGGAATTCTATCACACTTGGTTTCAAGAGCGGCAGCAGAAAATCTACGGGATCATACGGGAACGACTGATTTCGAACATCACCGCAGACGATCCGGTACCGGTCATCAAAGCCAAGGCGATGTACATGGGATGTTTGAACTTAAGTAATAGAAGGCAGAGATGACGACCTGTGTTCACCGTTTGATCTGTGTAACCCGTCTTCTACATTTCAGAAAATCAGGAACAGGAAAATCTTCGGGCTGCGGAGAAGTCCTTGAGACAGTGGGGATTGCCGTTTTTGCCAAGGTTGTTGAGAGGTACCTCGAACTCTACAGGATACAAATTCGATTGGGTTAGCAGCATCGCCAAAATCAAACGAACGCTGGGACTGAACGTTATCATAGGATTTAACATCGTCGAAGATCAAATGATCAAACGTTTAACGCTAGGTTATCCATACGAGGCCAAAAACTCCATCTTTCCGTAAGCAATTCAAAGTTCTTAGTTAAATCCTGTACATTTTTCTATTTTTCTTTCCCGTTTTAGTTCCTATGAATCGTCAAAAAAACAGTCCAGTGCTAGACTTAACCAGCTGGAATCAGAACCCGAACAATCGAATGAAAATGAACGCAATGCACCGGAAGAAGTTGAGGAGGAACTACCCCGAATAAGGGAAATTTTAGAGATATTGGATCCCAACGGAAAAGTTTCATGGAATGATGAGACCATTATGAGGCTCTCCAAAGCTTATTTTAATTTTGAAAAGATTTTGAATGAGGTAAGTCGAAGGCTTATTTCGTAAGGTTTACACTTGTAGAGTGAAGTGGAATAATATCTCGTGTAGTTTGGTCAAAGTATAGATAAGAGATCTATTAGTTACCGAGCTCTTTTTTATACCCACCAACCAACTTCTCCTCAACCTTTACTGCCCTTCTACGCCATGAGTCCCGCCTCTTCGTTGATGTTGCCACGTTCATCTTTTTTTTTACCGCGCTGCCTATTACTTTAAAGATGTAGCCATTGGTCGATTTTCTGTCCACAGCATCAGCCATGTGCCCGGTGTCTCGCAAGTATTGAACAATCTTAACGCTGGAACCTCCGCATGTAAGTAACCGGAAAATCGAACATGGGACCGATCACACAGCATCCGGTAAATCAGGGTGCCCAACAATTCACGGTACGGTGGATGGATGTTGGTACCCTTTTAAACTGCCACAGCCAAAACGGTCCTTATCGTTGGAAGTTTGGAAGCTCGTAATAACTGGTCCATGGTTTCTACTAGTAGCCCTTCTCCACCAGGCAGACTTTGAATCGGACTGAACGATTCTCTTAACTCCTTCTCTCTTCACGCAGAAGACCCACTCCGATTTCAAAAGCTTCAATTCTCGAGGGGACTATCGCCACAACAGTCCGGTACAGTTGTGGAAAGTGGGGCAGCAAAATTCGCACTATAACTGGTGGAAAAATTTAGGAGCTTATCGCTCCCTAAGAGACTTTTGTCCTCGGGACTCTTGCTGCTCTGAGTGCGAAGGGAGTGCTCCTGGTGTTGCGTTCTTTGCACTCGAATTAACACAAGCTGCTTCGAAAATTTCCTAATCGTCAAGTTCTTTCTTTTCGTCAGAAACATCATCATCGATGGAACCTTTAGCAACCACATCGATAACGCCTTCGCTTTGACCTGTAACTTCAAGCTGACCCCTCCTCTCGATCAGAAGAGAGTTGCACGGCCAACGGCAGCTTAGAGCTTCTCTTGACTTTGGCCGACTTCTGCTCAACGACAACGTTCTCAGCACTCGAATCATCACCAGCCTTCCAGATCTACGGATTTCTCCGTAGTTCTACGGATTTTCAGCATTTCTACGGAGCTACGGATTGATACTCGAAATCTACGGATTTTCAGCATTTCCTACGGATTTTCTACGGATAATAGAGAAAATTCAAGGGATTCTGCGGATAAATGAAAATTCTACCAGACGACCAAAAAAAAAGGTCATCAAGTTTTATTTTGCCGAAATCAGTACATTTTTCGATTTCCGTAAAATCTACGGACTTGAGCAGTTTTCAATCTGGTAACGCTGATCATCACAAGCTGATTCGAAAATTTTCTAATCGCCAAGCTCGTTTTCTTCGTCAAGAACATCATCATCGATGGAACCTTTGGCAACCACATCGATAACGCCATCGCTTTGACCAGGAACTTCAAGCTCACTTCCCTCTCGCTTAGAAGAGAGCTGCACGACCAACGGCAACATAGACCTTCTCCTGACATCTGCTCAACAACAACTTCCATTTCGTAAAACCACCATGTTTTTCGCCGTTGCTGTGATTTCTCCGCTTTTCTTGCGAACAGCTTGCTTTGCTACAAATCTAACCAGATCCCTGCAACGTTACACGATTAGTCTATGCATCGTGTGACCAACATCTTTTAAATATGTGCTCGTGAATCTCGTTTTTAAGCTTTTTTTCTCAGATTTAAGCTTTTTTTGCCTTGAGAGCATAGGAGACGAAAGCTTAAATCTGAGGAAAAAAGCTTAAATCTGTCAAAACGAGGGGAAAAAAGGGGAAATCTGAGAGATGTGCTCCACACGGTTTGAATAACATTGCCGGGAAGTGAATCTAACATGGATACCAGCATTTGCCAACTTTCTCGGGGAAATCGGGATTATCCCTCAATTCAGGGACAAAAATACATCGTTGATTACCAAAGAGGTTCTTGTGTTGCTTTAGCCATAAATTCTTCCGGCTACCTTGGCAACGATTGTTTACCCTTCCTTAGCAACGTTGATAACGACGGGATTTTCAGACGGTTAGATTCGAAAAAATCGTTATCGCTGTTGACCAGGTATTCACTCGATCCGGAATCCAGCTTTAAGATACGCCTGCCCCCCTGCATCATCGAGCCTCCACGGTTTGCCACAAAACTTACCGCCTTCCGCTGACTCGTAGTGTAAAAGCCTTGGTGTCGTTTTTGCTCTCGAAATGGGGGAATTAACCAAGATTCCGGAAACGCAATCAACCGGGGAAGTTCAGAGATAAAATAATTCACTTCACGTATAACTTAATTTAAACTATATTTCTCTGTATTACAACTATTTACAGATGATTTATTGTTCTTCAATTTCATTCAGAATTGGTGGAATAATTTTCTCTTCACTAAAGGGCGCAACGACTTTACGCAAGGACGACTTGATTCAAACTGAATTAAAAACTGGGGACTCGTTCATTCCAATACAATTGATGTTGTAAAAATGCCTACCGGCATTTGTTGCCTGCATTAGCTTCGTTCAATGGTTGATAAAAATCGGTTTCAACTGGTTTCTGTCAACTGGTAGATGTTCAAAGAGCCAATGTTTTGGTCGAAACTAGTCAGGTAGTTGTTCAATGGAGCAAGGCAGCAGGATTCGTTTCGACCTGGTAGAAATCGGTCGAAGTCAATTGGAAAGAGACAGATGATCAACTGTCAATCCATTTCTACTCCTTTCGACCATACTCCAAATTGGCGATGGGTGCGCTCGCAATCTCAGTATACGATTTTCCATGTGTTAAGCAGAGAAAGCAATAGCCTTCACTCCGATTACCTGTCATTCTTATGGAAATCTGTGTAAGAGGAAAGTGCAAGCTTTATTCTTTTTAGCAGGCCAAAACCCAATTGCGTTGTACTGTTGCCAAATTTTCGACCTTGCGCGATCACGTACAGTTGGCCTCATTCGCAAACTTTTCTCTACAGTCTTCCAGAATTTCGGTTTGAGTTTTCCCACCTTCTGGATCTTTTCACTCGAAAACGCTGCAACCTTGCTTGTGCCTTCGTCTTCATGTCGATCGGCCGCCAGCAGACGAACTTTTACAACTTGCAGCGTCAGATCATCAATTGCCAAGTGCTCCAGAGCAGTGCTCGAAACAGTCACCTTCATTGACAGAAAACGGGTTGAATGTGAGAGAAAAAGCTCTCCCTTTCATCTTCTCTGGCAGTCGATGAAATAATCTCCGTTTGGAGAGAGTGAGCTTCTTGTTGACTGTGAATGTCTTCTCTTTTGTTTCACCATTCGTTTCACACTCATTCGTTCCACAAAGTCGTGACAGGATCAAACGTTCAAGAATCATTCAATTGGATCCTATTTGAATGTGTGAGCCAAGCATATTCGCCTGTGCTACTTTGCATGTACCGAAAAAAGTGATCAAAATTAATAGCGGCTAAACGGTAAACGATAGACACTTGATGTCTTAGAGACAATTTATCTACGCAACGAAAACTTTCGTATTCTATTGAAAAACATCTTAAAAATTCATGTAGAAGGGAAAAATGCATATTTTCAATCAACTTATAAGAGTTTGGCTGAGTTCGTACATTTTTATTAATGGATTCATTTTTCAAAGTTACTAGCTTTCAGACGATGTAAGCGCACGAAACAATGATTTTCACTAGATGAATTGCAAACTGAGGCATTTTCACCTAGAAAAAGTCAATAAATTAATGATAAATCACAACAACAGCAATAGCTCAATAGTGATTGAATGTATACAAATAAACTAATGCCATTTAATGTTTAGTTTTAACATCATTGAAAAGCTGATAACTTGAATAATTGAATCAAATAATAAAAAAATACTCTTGAAGTAATAATTGGGGGCATTGAATTGGTATAAATTCGTCTTGTTTCTATAATGTTTAACAAAGTTGGGTGTTTTAGCAATTTGAACATTGATGTGTATTGATAAATACACTGATTTTCTGAAACTTATTCAAAAAAAATTATTTAACCCTCTAGTTCCAAACCCGCCTTAAGACGGGGTCTACTAAAATC
Source organism: Uranotaenia lowii (assembly GCF_029784155.1). Classification (NCBI taxonomy): domain Eukaryota; kingdom Metazoa; phylum Arthropoda; class Insecta; order Diptera; family Culicidae; genus Uranotaenia; species Uranotaenia lowii. Next base: position 51,557,740 of record NC_073693.1, read on the forward strand.
GCCATAAAATCTTTTTTTTTACTAAAATAATTTTTATTACTTTTTTTTCGCAGAATCTTCTAAATATGGTAAGCTAACAAACCATACTAATGCAAATGGCTGTCAAAAGCAACAGCCAAGAAAAGTTTAAAAATATGAAAAAACTAAAAATTTACCTATTTTTCGAAAAATGATCAATTTGGTAGCCTCAGAAATCCTTCGTCAATGAGGATTGATTTTTCTAGAAGACAAATTCCTAAGTTAGGTAGAAGAGATGAACCCCACTTAAAGGTGGGGTTGGAAAAGTATGACAACAATTCGAAAAATATGTACAATATTTACTTTTAGTATAAGTTGAAATATCTCAGTTATTTGTGGAAAAATTTCAACAAAAATTACTTCAAAATATAACTATTGGTCAGGTTTTATATATTTCAAAATTAAGGAGAAATTGGTTAAATTTATAGAAACTACAATCGAAAAAGTACTAAAAGTGAATTTCTTTAGCTCTTATGCAATTGTCAAAATTTCTGTCCCATCTCAAAAGTTTTTCGTAGAATAAACCTTGTTTGTAATCATAAAACTAGGCTTTTGTGAATTTCTCAGCGAAAAAAAAAATTGGGTTCTAGAAGATTAACAAAAACTGAAAAATTCTCATTTTATTTTTTAATGGCTTATAACTTTTTCTGTTTTTTTCATTCGATTTCTGTGATGTCCTCGACATTTTTTTTTAATAGCACGATCTACAGATCTATGAAATGAATCAGGTGTATATACACGAAGTATTTTTTTAAATATTTTGAATCTCCCTTCTATGTGAATCAATAATTTATTTTTAAATGGAATATGAAAGATCTTGTTGCGTTAATAAATTCTCTCAAAGACATCAAGATTCTATCGTTTACCGTTTAGCCGCTATTAATTTGAAAGCTTTGCGCCGGGAACAACGCGTAAGTTCAACTTTACTCAAACGGATTCCATTCATTCAAAATCGAAATGACTGAATTTGCATTGAAGCTCACAGTCATGTCCTCGAAGTGACTGTGACCGTTGGCCAAAACAAATGGGAAGATGAGCGAAAGAAAATTCTAAACGCTGTCAGTCAGAGAGAGCTTTTTGAGTGAGAGAAGGCAATGAAGGAAACGAAAACGGAAGAGTCTGAATGGAGAGAAATTTCACATTCACGCAAGGCTGTCGACAGTTTTAAGCTCTGCTCCAGAGCCGTCACCAGAGGATCGAACGACTCGGGAGGCGTCTGAAACAAGGAAATAAAGGTTTCCGCTTCTTCGAGTTAGCATCCGCTGTCTTCATCTGCCAGGTGAGATCCTTAAAAGCGATAATATGCTCGCCTTCTTTCAGCTGCATTCGATTGAGCTACTTTCAGAATGAATTCTCCGATGGACTTCTAGGCAAACGTGTTCCCATCACAGAAAACTTCCATTAGTTCTTCTGATGTCTCCGCTGGAATCGACTTCTCCGATTTTTCTCAGTTCAGCCGGTTTAGCCCATGTGTCTCGGATAGGCTTGAGAAAACTCATCGTCATGAGGCGTGAAGCTGTGGCTGAGAAGCCTCTTGGTCCGTCAAACTCAATTGACTGTTTCTCAACTGGGTTCCTCTTGGTTCACCAGTTACTCATTCCCCAGTCGTGAGAAGCTAAAAGAATTTCATAGTCAAGCATTCACCATTCGCATTTAAACGACTGAAACGAACAAAATGTATTTATTATAATTGTTGCTCCTGCCAGCAAGCCCGTTTTCAGTTTTTTATTGCTATTGCTGCTACCTGCCAGCAAGTCGTTCGATTAGTTGTTCCTGTCGTCTGCAGCCGATCGAAGTGTGAAGTGCTTTGCCAGTCACAAGCCGGAGAAATGTTGACTATTGCTTCGCTGCTTCGTTGTTTGTCGTGCTAATAGAGTGATCAACATTTTCCTACTTTGAGAAACCATCTTCGCATCTGGTCATGAGTGAACTCGCCGCCTAATCGAAAAACCAGTCGTCTAGAACTGTCGCCGCCACCATCGCACACCTTCATCAACGCCGCTCGTCAACGGCCACTTCATCGGAACTCAGCCCTATTTCGGACACCGGAATGCCCAATATCATCGGAGCCTTATAAGCCGGACGACCTTTCAGCAACAAGGATGCCAACCACTGGTCGACGTCAAACCCCATTTCACGCACATTGTCGGTTGTCGTAACCAACTCGTCGACGTAATCCTTCAGTTTCTCAAAATCTTCCACTTTGGCCGACGTCAGCTTGTCCAGTAAACCGCACCGTCGTCGGTTTGATAAATCGTTCTGGAATGCCTTTTCCAGCTGTTTCCACGTTTCTCACCATACTCAAGGGGCTTTTCTCGATACTCAGGCAAATCCTGATCCACATAGTCACCGTCTCTCGGTTTAACGGCACGCCACGACCTTTCTTGGATGAGTATCAGCTTCATCGAAAAGGACCAAGAAGAGTAGTTGATTCGTCCCTTCAACTTTTCGATAGCCGGCAGACTTACTGAGCTTCCATGAGAACGCGTGCCGACCACAGGTTACCTACCACTGTCACCTTGAACGAATTGGGCACCGCCAGTGCCGCTTCTGCCGCTACTCTCGTCCCAGGGACCATCTCTTCTGGGAAGAACCATCTTATAAAAACTTCTTGAACCATTTCTTTTCTAGTTTGGTGTAGTTGAAGTGTAGTCTGGTTGAAATATAAAAATAGAATAGAGATACATTAGCTACCGAGCTTCTTTTTACACCCAACAAACAAAACTTACTGCTAGGATACAAATTGTTGAAGTTAACACCGGAGTCGTAAGTTACATACAAAAATATCTTAACTCAACAATTAACCCTTCATGGTACAGTTTCTACAACTATATGCCCTGTATTTCTTTCTACCTGTGCAGCAAATTTCGATTATTAATCTAATCTTTAAAAATTTTCAACTGATCAAAGGCACCAACAGAAGACGATTACGGAGAAGAGAGATCAACAGAAGATGATTATGGCTGGGACTACACGATAGAAGAGTTGCAAGAGCGGACAGATTCCAACTTGACAACTTCGTTCCCAATTTGGCAACGCTACATAAACACCCTGTTCAAGAACCTCCCAACTGCCCGTCCATCTGCAGAAGATAAATTCCAGATCGAGAGTCGGAATCTAGTTTACTTAAGAAACATAGTGCCGAAGGTGTTGGAACAATCTCCAGAGGTGATAGAACTCTACGTTTGGGTTCAAGTCACCAGATTTTTAATCTACCATGAGTTCAACAACTACAAACACTTGGATGAGAACGGTTGTGCCAACCATGTGCTACATCTGATGGGTTTGGCCGTTAGCTATGCTATAGCAGAACCAGACTTCCTGACGGAAACGAAACCCCGACTGCATCAGATGCTCGAAAACATCGGTGCTTCCTTCCGCGAGATGGTCCTGGAGACGGATTGGATGGACGCCGAAACGAAATTTGCATCCCTCGAAAAGTCCCGAGCAATGCAGGCTATAATAGGTGTCCCGGAGTGGATCCTGGACAGTGAAAAGCTGACGGATCATTACAAAACACTGAACATCGACTCTGAACGGCACGTGCAGAATTGGGTAAATGCGATCGAATTTCTGAACATCAAATGGTTGGCATCGTGGCGTGAAGAGGTCAACAAAATCTGGAACCAGGACCCGACAGAAGTGAACGCGTATTATTTCTTTGATCGAAACGCCATCAGTAAGATTTATCTCTTAAAGCTTAACTAAGCATTGCATTAACGGCACCAATCTTTGCAGACATTCCCATGGCAATGATACAGTACCCATTCTACTACTTGGGATTGGAGTAAGTTTGCTTTATTTTACAATAAAGCTTAGTTCTTTTAGAAATGGGACACTTTCTTTTGCTTATAGCTCGTTAACTAGTAATTGTACATCCAAAATTTTGACAGCATTTTGCTGCCTGTGAAAAGTACTATCCGACCTATTTTTTTCAAAATTTTAAATTTACGCGTTTTCGAGATATTTACGATGCAAGAAAAAATGGAAAAAATAATTTTGCACACTTTCCTTCAAAATCCATAATTATCGAATTGATGGCTGACAAAACCGTTGACTATTCAAAGAATTAATGTGTGTGAATGGTGCAAAAGTATGCAAACACTGTCAAAAATGTCCACAAAGTTCAAATCAAGCATTGAGGTGAAATACATGATCAACAACTATGATTAAGGGTCATCTGGAAAGTCAATTCTCATACCAGCATTTTTAATTTGGAATAAGCGAAAAACTAAGGGTGGATCGCTGAAATGTCCAAAAAAATTTCTCCGATAAACTGAAAGTGTTGCCTAGTAATGAGTCAATCAAACCCAACCTCAAAAAACAATTTTTTGCTACTTCCAGAGCTCGTAAGCTGTACAGCCAGCACAGAGACAATGGGAAAGATGATGTTTGATTAACGACAAAACTTATGAAAAACCCTATTTACAACAAATTCCAGCGTTTGAATCCTATACTATGTCTGCTCGTGGCAAGGTCCCGAGCATTTCAAAGAATGTATTTGCAAGTTGTTTTGTATAAAATAAAATAATTTGCCCAAATTCTGCTCCTGTGAAAAAAACAACAATTTTCAAAACGAAAACTTTGCTTTTCGCTGTTTTTTAAAGCCTAAAAAGAGTAATCTTGTATGTACACTTCACAACCTCCGATCTATACTAACCAATTATACTTGAACTTCAATCTTATGATGGTTTCACTTCGATATTGTCAGATTTTGCCAGCGGAATTTGCATTAAAAACGCTTTAAAGTGGCTCAAAAATAATCAAGTTTTGTTTATTTCGAAACAGCTTTATCACTAAATTGCCCTCAGTTTCTTTTAAAAGAGAAGTATTCAACCGAAAAGTAGCAGAAATTTAAGGAGAAGGTTGTAGCAATCTAAAATTCAGATTGGACGAAGTATAAGTTAGAAAAACTGACCAATATCATGAATGAAAAAAGTGTGCGCCAGCCGATGGGAGGTACCATGAATAAAGTACATTTTTTTCTAACAAAAAAAGATAAATATTTTTTTTCAATTTTTTTCATGAATTATCATAAAATTACCTTCATTTCCTCCATAGAAAGTATTTAGATCAAACGAATGGTTTTCGAGATACACGCATTCGTAACTGTCCCATTTCTAAAAGAACTAAGCTTTAGATTAGTTGTATTTTATATGTTGTAACCTTGTCGCTCTTTGGAACGTTGCATGGGTGTTTTTTAGACCAAAAGGCATCCTTGAAAGCTCGAAGTGAATTTCGTCACTTCGAGACAAAGCAATATGGATAGTTTCCGAGCTGTGGGGTTAAATTCTATTGAAATTCAAAATAACATTTCTTTTTTACTTTCCCATTTTCGTAGAGCGCTGAACTACGGAGCGATCGGACTAACTTTGGGTCATGAAGTAACGCATGGATTTGATAATTCAGGCAAGTTCAAAAGTTTTCCTTGATAGAAATTAAACATGTTTCAATCATTTAACTGTCTCAAAATTTCGTTTTCCACAGGTATCGAGTACGACAAAACCGGGAACCATGGCCAGTGGTGGTCTAATGATACCCTCAAGGAGTACAAAAAGAGAGCACAATGTTTGGTGGAGCAATACAACGGGTTTTACCTCCAAGAAGCCAAACAGTTTGTGAGTGCATTATTTTGAAAGCTAGAACGTATAATTTTGTTTCATTATTAATGTTGCTGTCTTTAACCAGATCGACGGAACTCTTACCTTGGGAGAAAATATTGCCGACAATGCAGGCTTGAGGGAAGCGTTCCGTGCGTATCGGCGATTCCTCAAAGAAAACGGACCAGAGCCGTTGCTAACCGGAATGGAAGATTTCAGCCACGAACAGCTATTTTTCCTGTCATTTGCAAACGTAAGTTATCGAAAATAACTTATTTCTTGTGAAACAGAACATAAGATTCAAAAATATTACAGCAAGAATGCGGAACCGTGTGGACCATCGGAGCGGAACAGCTACTAGAGGATGAACACAGTCCAAGCGAGTTCCGGGTTACAGGGGTGCTTCGAAATATGGAGGAATTTAGTGAAGCCTTCCAGTGTCCAAAGGGTAGTGCGATGAATCCGGAGCACAAATGCCTTTTGTGGTAAATACTTTCAGATACAGGACGATTGAAAAATAAAAAGTTTAAGAAAATTTTCTGGAGTATGTTTGTTTGCGATTATGAGAAATTGCTCGAAGTTTTTGTGAAAATGACTGGTAAGGATGGATCCCCAAATAGTAATTTAAACTTTAAAGCGTTTTGTAAGAAACCAGTATTGCAAGTATACGTTCTCGAAAAGCGTTTTTTAACTCAAACCATTTTAAAATGCCCTTTCAAAACGTTTTCACACAAAGCGGTGGTTAACGAATGACGTAGCAGCATCCACGGATCGTTTGACATCTTGAGTACTTTATAGTAAATTTATCGACCTACTTCTTCTCAAACATCCCAGAAACATTCAATAGAAACTTTACAATGAAAGTCCAGGCTTAACGTGCAATTTCAATTAAATCTCGAAGTCCAATAGTTCAATAGATTCCCCTCTTCAGTAGTTAACTCTATTTTAAGTAGTCTGCTTCATGAAGCAAAATATAGAATAGACCTTTTTGGTTAGGGTTTGTGAAGATTCACTTTGCGTCCGTTTGCTGAACTGGAGACACGCGACCTATCTCACCGAATATCGTTAGCTAACTGACGACCGCTATCGGCACAACAGCTCAACCATCGTGTTTATGCGTGTAGTAAGGACGATGGAGAGAGATTATCAACTCGGAAACGCCTATCGGCCGAGAGAGTGTCGCGCTCGTAATTTTTGGCTACACATCTCCCCCTCCACAAAAATGCAAACTATGCTGCATTTCATGGCTGCGAAACTAGGTGGAATAGATGCGGAATTGTTGAATGATTATTTTTGAACTGATTTCCTTGTTCAAAACCTTTTAACATTGGTTTTATTTCCATTCTCCCGACTTTCACTGCGGAATATTCCCCTCGAAGTGTAAACGCACTGAGTGAACGTGAAAACGGAAAACGAACAAGTGTGGTGAATATAAATTCCACGTTTATTTTCACATCCAAATGGCAATGTGCATTCTGAAAAAATTTTTACCGATGACGAAAAAATGTTTTGCTCCATAAAATTAGTTTTTATTATCTTTTTTGATTGATATTTTTCGGTGAGCTTTTTTAACGTTTTCGGCCTACTTAGCTTTCGGCCATCCTCAGAAAAACTATATTTATTTAATTAAAATTAAAGGATGAAATTAATTATAAACTAGATTTTATCTTTGACTTTATCAATGCACTGTGCACTCGGAAGCAGAAACTTACAACTTTTTTGCCGCGTGTTTCCTCAACGGCCGTCTCACGATTTTTGAAATCGACGTCAGCTAATTGCTCCTGGTCAGCCGTCGTCCAGTGATGGTGTCATCGAGTGCGTTCCTGATTGGTTCGTCGTCGGTTGTGTTTTGGGTTTGTTCGCTCTTTTAAATTGTGGTGTCTCTCTCAGCTTCTTAATTAGCGCGTTGTATATCGAGGAAATTTCTATTGCGTCTCTCTGTATGTTGACTGCCTTCTCTCCTCTCAATTTTATATGCAGAGTTTCCGCAGTTTTCCTCTTGTTGTCATCGCTCACTTTTTCCAGAATCCTGACATCGTTGTAGTTGAACGTGTGATGGTTTTCCACCGCATGTTGTGTTAGGCCGGTTGTGGAGGCATTCGGTTTAAAACTATATTTGTGGTTTTTAATGCGTTTTTCTATTGTTTGGGAGGTTTGTCCACAATATACACGGCCACATTCGCAAGGGATTTCGTAAACCACCTGTGTTTGCTTCATTTTTGGGATTTCGTCTTTGAGCTTAGTGAAGATGCAATTTTTGATTTTGTTCACGGGTCTTGATGAAGCAATTATGTCGTGTTTTCGTAATATTTTGCTCACTTTTTCACTCAAATGGGGGATGTATGTTAAGGAAGCATATCTACCCATTTGAGTGTCTCGGTTTTCGTATTGTAGCGAGTTATAAATTGCATCCGTTTTTGTTTTCAAAATGTGGTTTATGAAACTGTCTGGATAGTTATTAGAAAGAAGGATCCCCTTAACATTCTGGATGCTTTTTACCCTTTCCTCTACGTCAGTCAGTTTTAGTGCGCGATCAATTAAAGCAATGGCTGTGTTCATTTTGTGCGCATGAGGACTGTCGGATGAGAAATCCAGATATCGTCCGTTCGTTTGTTTTGTGAACCAATGCTTGTTTATTTTGTTGTTTTTTTCTGGTGAGAGTCATGTCTAGGAAGCGAATAGAACAGTTTGTTTCTTTTTCAACTGTGAATTTTATGCTCTCGAAAGGTTTATTGAATTCTTTTTGGATTTCGTCAATTCTATTTTCTTCAGCAATGAGAAGGCAGTCATCAACGGCTTATGCTAAATTGGCTATTTAGCATAAGTTATTCATAACGTTTTATCAAAAAGTTTTTCAAAAGAAACAAATCGCTTAAGCTAGTTACTCTTTGATCGATTAATACTTTTTGAGAGTACTCAAAATTCATTATTCAAATTTAAATTCATTGTATTCACGGATAAAGACTTTTGGATTTTTTTTTCTAAATCAATCGTTATCAAAGATGAATATGGCTTGAATAAGAAAAAGTTTTATTTTTGGTTCTTTATATATTTCTTAACATATTTGAATTTAAATTTGAACACACCGGTTCGACTAGTATCGATCAAAACATTGGTTGAATGATCTATCATTTACCGATCGAAACCAATTTCGGTCTGTCATTGAACAAACTTGTTGCCAATTTGGGAGATTTGACCGATTTGACATTTCACTGCGGAATATTTTTTCACTGTGGTGAGTTCACGTTCACGTTCGCGTCCGAGTTCACAAGAACTGTAAACCGGGCTTTAACGATAATTCAGATGTAGACCTTCCGTCTCACCTTTTCTATTTAACCTTCCGTCTAAACAATCACGCAGATGTCAATCTTCCATCTTTTATTTTCTGTTGGACCTCCGGTCTCAACGATAACCAAGATGTAGACCTTCCGTCTCACTGTTTTATGGGCCTCCGGTCCAACGTTTGATTTGTGAGGGACTCTCACATATAGATGATATATCCATATACAAGTGTGAATCGTATGTAAAATTAGAAACTGCGTCATTATCAATTGAAAACTCGAGCCTTTGAATGAGCTCCCATCGTAATCAAACTTTAGAGGAAACTTCCATCACAACCAGAAACTCAAATTTTTGATTGAAACTCCCATCGCAATCAAACTTCAGTCGGAGCTTTTATTTCTATTGAAAAACTGGTTGGTTATCAAAACACGGTACCAAAGGAACAATCAGAAACATTTCATGTTGGTCATCTCAAGCCAATGTCAATTATGATGGTCCTTCCGATCCAACGTGATTTTGTGAAGTAAACCTTATGAACAAACTCCATGTTGATCCTTCTGATCAAACGTGAAATTGTGAAGTGAACCTTCAGAATACTCCTCGTGTTGGTCCTCCCAATCTTAATCCCAGAAAAACGAAAATCAAAAACAAACCTCATGTTGGTCCTCCCGATCCAACGTAACTTTATGAAGTGAACCTTCAGAACACTTCTCGTGTTGGTCCTCCCAATCCAACGAAAATGTGTGAAGTCAAACTTCAGAACACTTCTCGTGTTGGTCCTCCCGATCCAACGTAAATTCGTGAAGTCAACCTTCAGAACAATCCTCGTGTTGGTGTTGGTTTAGATCTCTTCAAAGAAACATGAAGTTTCACTGAGATCCTATATGTGTGTGTTCGTTTTTTTTGTGTTTTTTGGTCCTCCCGTTCAAACGTAAATTTATAAAGTGAACCTTCAAAATACTCCTCGTGTTGGTCCTCTAGATCCAACGTAACTTTATGAAGTTGACCTTCAGAACACTCTTTATGTTGGTCCTCCCGATCCAACGTAAATTAAAAAAATTCACCCTCGGCATACTTTTCCAATTGTTTGATGATATTATAAAACATCATTTTCATTTCATAACTACACGAAGAAAAAAGATTACTGCTGTTCAAATTATTGCAGCTGGTTATACCAATCATCAAAGCGTAGCTGATTTTTTTGCATCCAACTATAAATATATTTTACTTTAATATAAACTGATGATCGGCCTTACGTAATCAACTATGAATATAATAGATTCAACAATGATGATAAAATTGATTCAATTGTTAATATGATATATTCAACCGCAATTGTATGATTGATTTTATGCATTCAACTATAAATATAATAGATTCAGCTATACATTTTTGGATGACCTCTCATATTCAACTATAAATATGATAGATTCAGCTGTAATGGTGATTGATTGATTAAACTGCAAATATGATAGATCCAATTATAATTGTATGATTGATTTTCGGCATTGAACTTTAGATATAATGAATTCAATTATATATTCCTGGTTGACCTCTCACATTCAACTAGATATATGATAGATTCAACTGTAGTGGTATAATTGATTTAACTGTAAATATTATAGATTCAACTACAAATGTATTATTGATTTTAGGCATTGAACTAATAAAATATTAAATTCAGCTATATTTTTATGATTGATTGTGTGATACTTGAATAATTACTTCACATCCAAACACTACTTGTACATAAGTATAGATAGCTAGTGTGCCCTTGGCAGCAGGCAGCTCGTGTTTACCAATCGCAAAACAGGAGATAATTAGCAAAGGAAGTATAATTGGATTGCACATTTGCCTGATTAAATAAAATTGTGACAAAATTTTTCTTCCCTTCAGGGTAATTTCAGCCAAACGCGGCAGCAAATAAATTGCAAGCGAAGGAAACGAGGCCGCTGAAGGAATCGGTAGTAGACATCCCGGTTGGGTGGAACCGATTTGCATATCATCGGGAAGCATAATTGGCTGGACAATGCGAAAAACATTGTTGTGCTGACCGCTAACCCGAACAAAGCATTATCATATTATTCGTTGTTACCATATATTTTTTGTGCTGACAAATCAACAATATACAGACATATGTAGAACACCAAAATGAAAATAAAAATTAATGCAGGAACACTACAAAAAAATCATTAAATATAGTGGAAATCTCAAAATCAATCATTTAAGTTTAATTGATTCAATCATATTTATAATTAAATCAACCATAGCTGTATAGTTGAATCTACAATATATTTAGTTGGAAGGCCAACATCAATGCAGCACAAAGTTGACTTAAACTTATTTTCTGAATCTTGATCTATAAATTTGTGTTAAAGATATGACAATTTTAATCTATTTCTTAAGGCTTCGCCCTGAAAAAGGAGGGTCTCAAATACGTAAACAATCCAACTTATAATATAAGGTTGTTTTTGTTTGGTATTTTCTGAATTCATGCTAAAAAACTGATAAGAGAGCCCCCTTTCTCTCCCTTCACCCCCTGCTGAATAGAGGATTATGGTGTGTGACGGCGAACAGTTCGGTCCGGTTTTGTGTGCTCCGCTTGTTTTCGGTCTAAGCAGTTTAGAAACATGATTGCTCGGCATCAATATGTCCGTGTGCTATAAAAAAGTGCTGTTAAACGCATTAAGGGTTACTGTGACGGCATTTAAAACATATAAGAAGTATTTTTGTGTTATAAGCTGAAGTGATAGTGAAAATTTGTGTTTGCTAAGATGGCGGTACCACTTCGTATGCTTGGGCAAGGAGAATCTTTTCGCCTCCCACACTCATTTCAGTGTTAAGTGTATTGATGAAAGCATAGTCATTATAGTGCATCATGCACACGAGACACGCTGAGTGTCAACGAGCTTTGGTGTGTGTATGTGTGAGAAATGAGAGCCCTGCCCACGCCGCGTCGTGTAGAGGTGGATGAATATTGCAGCAGAAGGGGTTAAAATGAGTAAAGCCGGCATAATTTTCAATGATGAGAAGAATGAAAAAAGAAAAGCTGAATCATTAGAATAGTTACACAACACATAGTTGCCGAACAAATTTGCCGTGGTTGGACCGCATGGGGAGTGATTTGAAAAAATATCGGTGGGTCTCGTACGTCTGGTAAAAAAAGCTGTTGTGGGGGATTGAAAGAAAAAAGGTGAGATAAAAAAGAGATTTGAGCAGACGAGGTCGGATTGGTGAGAAGTGGCATGTATGCGAAGAATGAGACTACGTATACAAATCAAAAATAGACACACTGAGTGTCAGATAGAATGATGTTGTGTGTATGGAAATAGTGTTCATGCAGTGATGATTGTGCCTACAGGCATAAGATGGAACAGTGGGAAAAAATTAAATTCCTTGATCAAAAAAGCATCTCAAAGAAAACCGAAGCTAAGTATAATTTCATTATTACTAATAACACTTTCTTTATAAATTTCGTTTATTTTTAAATTGAAAATATGATTGTTTACCATAGGTATTTGTAAGTCAACTTGCATTTCTAAATGATTACATATTGTTACTTTCAAAGATTTTGTTACCTAATCGTTTCACATAACAAAATTAAATACTAACGTCTTGATATTTGAATTTAGGGCATTATTAAAAATATATATATTTCATCAAAATGTACCTATACTAGTATTTATTAATTTCAGCTTGGAAATCACCTCAACGGAAACCAAAATGAGGGATTTTCAGTATTGATTCTATAAATATACACCTAGGTTTTTTTTTACACGGTTTTTTTTACGCGGTTTTTTTTTACACGGCTTTTTTTACACGGTTTTCGGGAATTAGCACGGTTTTTTTTTTACACGGTTTTCGTGAATTAACACGGTTTTTGAGAGAAAATATTCTAAGTCCTTTTCAAAGGAAAACACTTAGAATCTTTTTGAAGTTGGGAAAATCTTATCTCTTAGACTAAGAACATGATACATGAGACCTGAGACCTGGGATCTGAGACCTGGGATCTGAGACCTGAGACCTGAGATTTGAGACCTGAGACCTGAGACCTGAGACCTGAGACTTGAGACCTGAGACATGAGACATGAGACCTGAGACATGAAACATTAGAAATTAGACATGAGACCTGAGACCTGGAAACTGAGACAGGGGATATTAGACTTGAGACCTCAGCATGAGACATGAGACCTGAGACCGGAGACAAGCTACTAGAATTAGTACCGCGAGAGATAAGTTTAGCTCCGATTTCAACATGCGACCCCTCTAATGAAAGGGTTTGACTTGTGGGTGACGAAAAATAAAGTCGCGACTTCGCTAGTACAAGCTACTAGTGCTAGTACCGCGAGAAATTAGTTAAGCTCCGATTTCAACTTTCGACCTCTCTAGTGAAAGGGTTTGGCTTGTAGGTGACGCAAAATAGTGTCGCGACATCGCTAGTACTAGCTACTAGTTTTAGTACCGCGATAAATTAGTTTAGCTCCGATTTCAACTTTCGACCGGTCAAGTGAAAGGGTTTGACTTGTAGATGACGAAAAATAGTGTCGCGACTTCGCTAGTACAAGCTACTAGGGTTAGTACCGCGAGAAATTAGTTAAGCTCCGATTGAGACTTGCGACCCCTCTAGTGAAAGGGTTTGGCTTGTAGGTGACGAAAACTAGTGTCGCGAGTTCGCTAATACAAGCTACTAGGGTTAGTACCGGTAGAAATTATATTAGCTCCGATTTAGACTTGCGACCCCTCTAGTGAAAGGGTTTGACTTGTGGGTGACGAAAAATAGTGTCGCGACATCGCTAGTACAAGCTACTAGTTTTAGTACCGCGATAAATTAGTTTAGCTCCGATTTCAACTTTCGACCGGTCAAGTGAAAGGGTTTGACTTGTAGATGACGAAAAAAAGTGTCGCGACTTCGCTAGTACAAGCTACTAGGGTTAGTACCGCGAGAAATTAGTTAAGCTCCGATTGAGACTTGCGACCCCTCTAGTGAAAGGGTTTGACTTGTAGGTGACGAAAAATAGTGTCGCGAAATCGCTAGTACAAGCTACTAGTGATAGTAACGCGAAAAATTAGTTAAGCTCCGATTTAGAATTGCGACCGGTCAAATGAAATGGTTTAACTTGAATGTAACGAAAAATATTGTCGCGACTTCGCTAGTACAAGTTACTAGGGTTAGTACCGGTAGAAATTAGATTAGCTCCGATTTCAACTTTCGATCGTTCAAGTGAAAGGGCTTCACTTTTAGGTGATGCAAAATAGTGTCGCGAGCTCGCTAGTACAAGCTACTAGGGTTGAAACTAATTTCTACCTGTACTAACCCTAGTAGCTTGTACTAGCGAAGTCGCGACACTATATTTCGTCACCTGCAAGTCAAACCCTTTCATTTTACCGGTCGAAAGTTGAAATCGGAGCTAATCTTATTTCTATCGGTACTAACCCTAGTAGCTTGTACTAGCAAAGTCGCGACACTATTTTTCGACACCAGCAAGTCGAACCCTTTCACTAGAGGGGTCGCAAGTCTAAATCGGAGCTTAACCAATTTATCGCGGTACTAGCCCTAGTAGATTGTACTAGCGAACTCGCGACACTATTTTTCGTCATCTACAAGTCAAACCCTTTCACTTGACCGGTCGAAAGTTGAAATCGGAGCTAAACTAATTTCTCGCTGTATTAAAACTAGTAGCTTGTACTAGCGATGTCGCGACACTATTTTTCGTCACCCACAAGTCAAACCCTTTCACTAGAGGGGTCGCAAGTCTAAATCGGAGCTTAACAAATTTATCGCGGTACTAACCCTAGTAGCTTGTACTAGCGATTTCGCGACACTATTTTTCGTCATCATCAAGTCAAACCCTTTCACTAGAGGGGTCGCAAGTCTCAATCGGAGCTTAACTAATTTCTCGCGGTACTAACCCTAGTAGCTTGTACTAGCGAAGTCGCGACACTATTTTTCGTCATCTACAAGTCAAACCTTTTCACTTTACCGGTCGAAAGTTGAAATCGGAGCTAAACTAATTTCTCGCGGTACTAAAACTAGTAGCTTGTACTAGCGATGTCACGACACTATTTTTCGTCACCCACAAGTCAAACCCTTTCACTAGAGGGGTCGCAAGTCTAAATCGGAGCTAATATAATTTCTACCGGTACTAACCCTAGTAGCTTATACTAGCGAACTCGCGACACTATTTTTCGTCACCTACAAGCCAAACCCTTTCACTAGAGGGGTCGCAAGTTGAAATCGGAGCTAATATAATTTTTCGTGGTAATAACACTAGTAGCTTGTCTCAGGTCTAAAGTCTCATGTCTCAGGTCTAATCTTTCATGGCTCTTGTCTCATACCTCAGGTCTCATGTCTTATGTCTCATATCTCATGTCTCAGGTCTCATTTCTAATGTCTCATGTCTCATGTCTCATGTCTCATGTCTCAGGTCTCAGGTGTCATGTCTCAGGTCTCATGTCCCATGTCTCAGGTCTCGTGTTTTATGTCTTAGGTTTCTAGTCTCAGGTCTCAGGTCTAATGTCCCATGTCTTTGGTCTCATTCTTCAAGTCTCTGATCTCATGTCTCAGATCTCAGGTCCCTGGACTTAGGTCTCAGGTGTCATGTCTAAAGTCTCAGGTCTTATGTCTCTAGTTTACATCCTCAAGTCCAGGTCTCAAGTCTCAAGTCTCAGGTCTCAGGTCTTAAGTGTCAGAACTTCAGAGCTGCAGAATTCGAATGGTCTTTTTTTACACGGTTTTCGGGAATTAACACGGTTTTTTTTTACACGGTTTTCGGGAATTAGCACGGTTTTTTTTTACACGGTTTTCGGGAATTAACACGGTTTTTTTTTACACGGTTTTTTTTTACGCGGTACGTATATCAGTGTAAAAAAAAACCTTACTGTACTAATAAATGTTAATTTCATGAAAGTAATAAGCACTAGAAAAATAGAAATTTTAATCTTATTTAGTCACAGATCTCACTCCATATGTTTCCTTATTTCAGTTTGTTTTTTTAGTTATCAAAACAATTTTTTAAGAAGCATTTTCAGTTTTAATTGTTAATTTAGTTTATTCTTACAGCCCTTATGTCCACTGTAAAGATCCTGGATCCAGTTATTGTACCTCCACATACATAACTATTATTAAGTTTCATGACTCACTATAACAGAATCATTTAACAATTCAGGATTGATTTCTCAAAAAGTAAAATGCGCTATATGAGTGAACTTAATCTTTTGAAGACCAACGGGTCGATCGAGCATTAATTAAAAGACATCTCTTTCCAATAGAGATTTTTAGAAAACAAAAAAAAAGTTTTTTTTTGCCGAGAGCTGCTAAACTTTGGTTTTTTTCGGAAAAGGGATAATGTAATCGCACTTGGTAAAAATCGATTCCGAATTGTTTATTTCATCAGGAAATCTTCCTATTTTTGTTATTTGACAGCTTCATGGAATTCAATCATAAATCTGTTCAAGACAGACGCTTTTATGATTAAATATTTTTTCCACATATGTCGTTGATAATGGCAAGAAGGAACTGGCAGATTGTAAATACAAAACATATTAAGTTACTAATGAAACTTTTCGTAACAGATTACTGTTCAGTGATTTGTTTTATAAAAAAAGCATGTTTAACTCAAATTTTACAGCACATGGTTTGTCTGTTTTTATATGGACCAAACAAAAATGCATGTTAGCACGGGCTGCATTTATTTCTTTATTTAATAAATACTCAGTTTTTCACATCACTTCAACGTTTGTAATAAAAATGATTGAAACCAAAACAAACCAAACCGAGAATTGTTCTGTTAAACTGTGCTGAGAAAACGGATTCGAAAACCTGATGATAATATAGTTTCTGAATTTCACTAACAATTTTCAATTCAAAGATGAATTTCTACTTTTGAAAGTTTCAGGTCAAGTGATATCCACCATAACGGATTTCCTACATTTATTCCAGCTTTCAGCATGAGATCCCAAACTTGATTGGAGTTGTAGACATACCAAATAATCCGTAGTAATTACGTCTTAAAATTGCATTGTAACAAATATATAATACAGACCCCGCTCGTTTTTGGCAACAGGCCCGAACATTTTGTGTTGCCAAAATCGAACGGTTTTTTTTTTTTTTTTCAAATTGTTTTCTCTTATTTTAACAAAATTACTATTTTTATTATCATAAAAGTTATTTTTAGCCAATTTCTGTCCATTTTTGGTTTTTTTTTTTCTCATGTTTTTGATACATTTTGCACAATTCTTGTTTTGTTAATTATCCAATGCTGATAAATTTCAGTCAATTTCGTTCGACCCGACCAACGTCTAGTAGTCAATGTCATCGAAAGAATATCAATGTCGTCTACCAGTTGAATGACCAAGCTACAATGTCAGTCATTTAGCAATGTCAATATTGATGACATTTTTGCGCTCCACTCGCATCACACATACGGTCGTCTTTCTATTTCATTTTCTGGCTGTGTTGGTAGCGATTTTACGTTATAAGTTGAGAAACAGTTGAAAAAATCTAGTTGTTGGCTGTAAAAAGGAAAAAGTCATAGTAAGCACTATGTCGTTCATTCAACTTGGTCATGACATTGTAAGCATATGTCGCTGACCAAAAATCAGTATCGCATGACATAGACATGTAAAGCAGTATCAAAGTCGGCTGACATTGGCTGTCTGACACTGATGATTTGCAGCCCTGTAATTATCTTTTTGATTTTTGTCTTATTCGCTAATTTTTTCATTCTTTATCTTTTTTCAGTTGTTTTTTGTCATTTTCAGTCTTTTTTATTTGTTTTTTTTTTATCTGTTTTTTTTTGTTTTTTTAATTTTTTGTACTTAATAATTAAAAAAAAAACTTTTGTTTTTTTTTTATTTAAACACCATTATAGAACGTAAAAACGTATTTTCGGTGTTTGTCTGAATTATAATGGTCCTGTTATAGCGAAAACTTATAGGTGATGTTGTTTTTAAAAACGTTCGATTTTGGCACATGTGCCAAAATCGGATGTTGCCAAAATCGAAAGTTGCCAAAATCGAATGTTACAAAAAACGAAAGGGGTCTGTATGAGGTTAATAGTGTGAATGTTTAGCTCATGAAGCAGTCAAAAATATTTTATTTTATTCGAATCTGAATCCGTGTGTTGGTGATGATTTGTTTTTAGTAGAATCACGGTCGGCCGAATATTCGGTATATCTATAATTATTAAATTATACATTTTCATAGGTTTAAATGTTTTTACTGTTTACATTCTTATAAACATTCTTGCAGGTATTTAAAAAAAAATCATAATGTTTTCACGAGTATTAATTGTTTTTTGTTGATCTCAGGTTTCAGTTCTCGTCAGGTTAATAATCGATTTTTACACAGAAATTTCTTGATTTTAACTTTAATTTTATTAGTATATTATTTATTTTTTTATGATAATCAGCATTCGTATCAAACAAATGAAATAATCATGAGGATCACCTGGAGTTAATTTACTTTTTCAGTGGCTTTAGAAATATGTGATTTATTTAACATGTTTCAATGTACTTATTTTTACTTTTTTCATTGTATAGTTTTACATCACATCAGAATATGTTATATATTATTTAATAATTCTTAATATTGTTTGGTATTATCTTTTTATTATTTATTTTTATTATATTTATATTTTGAATTTTTATTTTATTTACATCATTTAGTAGTATTATACATGGAAAATAAATAATTATTAACCAACATGTGAATACTTTTTTTTAGCTTCGCAAGTGATCATCACGGCACAACAAAGATATCTTGTATAAAAATTTACCTCATAACACCATATGTTTCAATTATTTCAGGTGACTGGTGTGCTGGAAATATTTGTTATTTTTTTAAACTAATTCCTCTTCATTTATAAATCGTTATTGATGTTTGTTGTAACCACATACGGATGCAATTTTGTTAGTTATCATTTAACAGTTTTCCAGAATAATCAAAAGCGCCAGGAATAACATCATATATTAGATAACATTATAATACATATATACATATATATTATATTATATTTTGTATAACATTGCTAAATTATATTATATTACATTATATATTACATCGTATTACATTATATCATATTAAATATTATATCATATTATATAACATATATTGCATTTAGTTATATCATATTGTTCTATTATTCATATTTTCATTATTACAAATTTCAACAACTAGGGTAGGGGCATCTGGGTATCCTCGTTTTACAAAAAGAGCGGGTTACCGTGTATGCTAGTACCGCATTGAATACTAGACGTTCCTCAATTTATGTCAAGGGAATTTGGCATGGTTGAGAAAAATAAAGTATTTGATTACTTTTTGTAAAATAAGGACGCACTCTTTTTTCGGAAGCCTTGGCGGCGGGATTATAGTTTGCATGCTATCTTGGTTAGTCAACAACATGGTTATAGCTTCTCGAGACTTTTCCCCTTCTCACCCTGGATACCGTTAGTGTCTCTGCTAACGATTCCATTCCGTTAGGAGTCTCATTGAGTGGTTATGATGGTGTTGCGTGGTAGCTAAGAGAGACGTGTGGGTTATTTTTTTCGCCACAACCGCGGCGCTGCCGTAAACCCAAGGTGGATTCAATACATACATACATACTTCACCCCCTGCTGAATAGAGGTCGTGGTCTCTAATAGTCATACCCATTTTTTGAGCCCAAAAATCCTCTTATATCAAATATAGTTCCGTAGGTTGATAAGTTTTTAAGCTTTACAACAAAAACTATATGGAGCCCCCTGCTTTCTTCCTCTCTCTAAACAGTAAAGCGTAAGGGTCTATAACAACCGTTGAAACATATCTCGTAACCAAGTATCTTTCCATGCCATATTTGTTTCCATTTATTGGCTTCGTTAGCATAAATTGAGAACTAATGCTGAGAAAAATTGTATTGGGCTCACCTCCCTCCTCCTATGTACCGACTCACTGAAAGGAGGATGGTGTGTCAGATAATCATAGAATCATACAAAAATGATTTTCCATTTTAAGTTTTGTCCATTTCTCGGATTATATTAAAAAAAATTCATATCCTCCTACTGCAAGAAAGCAATTGTTTCACATAGAAAAATTTCTTGTATTGAAATATCAACCTATGCCAAATTTGGTTTTATTTGCGTAGTTATTCTGGAGTTATGCATAAACTTGAAAGGAAGTTCCATCCCCCCTCCAGTTCTCCGTGTGATGTCCTGAGGGTGAGCTTTGGGTAAGGACTACCCAAAGTAGGATATAACAGGTTAAGAGTGTAAGTAAAGATAGAGCAGTTCACAACTGACGTGCGCTAATAGAGGTCCGACTTATAATCGCTCATAAAAGTACGCGTGTTTTACTATTCGAGAAAGTTCGTATTTCATACTCCCCATTGAATGGAGGGATGAGAACTTAATGTTCATAAAGTTTCGTACTCAAATACTCTTTGATGCCAAATTTGGATCCGTTTGCTCGATTCGTTCTCGAGTTATGCAAAAAAAAATTATGGAAGCCTCCCATTCCCCCTTTATATCTTTCCGCTGAAAAAAGGTGGGGCTTCAATTTATAATAGGAACATTTCTCGTATCCAAATACCCTCACATGCCAAATATATTTCCATTTGCTCGATCAGCTATCCAGTTGTACTGGAAATTGTAAGAGAGACTTCTCCTCTCCCTTTTCATCCACCTCCTTGAAGGAGTGAAGGATACCAAATATTCATAGAAGCATTGTTCGTACCCAAATTTCGTTCCCTGTCGAATTTGCTTCCTTTGTCTGTTGTAGTTCTCGAGTTATGCAGTAAAAATTCTATGAATCTCCCCTCCATCTTTCCTTTCTCCCCGCTGCTGGAAGAAGGAATACGTCTCAAACAATCATTAGAACATATCACGTTCCCAAATACCTGCCCATGCCATTTGGTTCCATTTGCTTAGTTAGTTTTTGAGTTATGTAGAAAATTATAAAAGAGGCCCTCTTCCACCTTTATATCTCTCTACTGGAAAGAGGGAGGGGTCTCATATAATCATAGAAATATTTTTCGTATCCAAATACCCTCCCATGCCAAATTCGGCTCCATTTGCTTTATTATCTTTTAAGTAATGTAAAAAATTATAAAAGAGGCCCCCTCCCCCTTTATATCTCCCTACTGGAAATAGGGAGGGGTCTAAAACAATCATTGAAATATTTTTCGTATCCAAATAGCTTCCCATGCTAAATTTGGTTCCAATATCTTGATTAGTTTTCGAGTTATACGAAAAATTGTAAGGTAGGTCCCTCCCTTCATCCCACTGAGAGGAGGGAGGGGTACCTAATATTCATAGAAATATTCCTCGTTCCCAAATACCACCCTTGTCTTTTGTTTAGGAGGCCCTTCCTTCTCTTCGTGAGAGAGGGAGGGGTCTCAAGCCATAATAGAAACCTTCCCTTGCCTCCAATACCCCAATTGATTCAATCATAAAATTGTAGTTGAAGCTGTCATATGTATAGATGAATTCATCAAACCAATCATACAAATATAGTTGAATATTTAGAAAATATAGCTGGTCGAATATCAACCATCAATATAACCGAATATACACAGTAAATTTTTACTCCGATCTCCTGCAAAATTTTTGCTGGAAATGTTGCAACTTGCATTATTTATCTTCCTGGTTTTTCCCGCAAACGATCCGAATTGCTAGAAAATCAGCAGTCGATCTGTCAAATTGGGGACTCGTTATTTTCGAATGATCGTGAAAATGTAGTATCAGGTCAGCTCGGTGTTTTCTTATGATAAAATCGACATGTTGAGGCGAACTAATTTGTAAGTAGATCCTTTTGCATTAAATTTAAAAAACATCCGGCGAAATTTTCATATTTTCCAGAATAATCAATTCGTAATAATGGCCCGAGAATGACCAAACGCAGCTGCTGGTGCGCCGCGGCGAAATTCATCAAAGATATAGTTTACAGCCGCTTAAAAACATGTAAATTACCAAAATTTATGTTTCAAAACTATAGTTTGGAATAAATCAAATGAATAAAAAAAAAACAAAATAATGCAGATCTTCCTTATTTTGGGAACAAATGATAATTAAGGAATAAAAACAAATAAATTTGAACCGAACATTTGTAGGTTTCCAGAAAAGCACATTTTTCAGATTGTTGGTTTCCAGCTTTTGAGTTTTCTGATCGTTTCCAGCAATTCATTTTGCTGAAAATTTTGCGGGAAACCCAGCGGGACAAAAACCAGCATATTTTTTTTTGGTTTTCAGCAATAAAAAATTTGCTGTATAGGTGATACTGTATACTGTTGATAAAACTGTACTTTTTTCTCCGTGTGGAAGTTTTCCCGCAGAGGTAAAGCTATAATATTTAGTTTTTACTTTTTTCGATAGATTGCAATTTTTTTAATTTTTCATGACTGGATTCAAACATCTGTTTTTATGCTACGGATATGGACATGGGATTCTTCTTTAAGATAATTTGATCTCGAACTTTATTTGATGTTTTAGATTTCCATGTAAACAATAAAACTTAGCGTGAAAGAATTACAAACAGCCTTATGCTTTTTTAAACGTCAGTGATTCTAATTTAGAAATCGATTGAATATCACGTAGAAAAGCTCGAAAAGGCCTATCGACCGGAGAGTTCCGCGCTCGCAATCTTTGGCTACTTAGGTTTCAAATTAAAAGACTGGCGCTTTTGAAGAACAGCATCGAGCTGAATCACAAATTCTAGGGCATTTGAATGAGGCAGTTTGTTCAAGGGAATGCAAGTACGATGTTGAGGAAATACCTTGAGTTATTCCCTTATACTCATGGACCCAAAGTAACGAAGCGTGGACCTGATGAAGATCAATTCGTCTCATTGTTAAGGGCTGTTCTATTTAAGAGTCTAAATTACCATGAGGTGTATTCCCCTAATGTGCGGCATACAATTTTCCAGAACCTCATGACACTGCGCACTGGTTGTTTTGCTACTTTTGGCACATGTTTCTAGAACATTTTACCTTGGTAAAACATTCCGGTTTCGTATCATCCAAAAGGAGGAAGACTCCAAAAAAATGCTCTTTTCGATTGGTTTAAATACCTACACCTACCCAAACTTTCAATAAACAAATTTGCTGAGATATTGCAGCACCTACGAAACTTGCTGGATGCTCGGAAGCAAAAGCAAAAATCAAAAATCTTAGAGGTGATATCCTACCTATTCCATTTACGCATCGCGTAATGTTCAGGAAAATATGGTTCTTTCAACAGCGGCAGGCTGCCGGAAAGTTAGCCATATGAATGTGGCTGCGGCTCAATCGTAACGAAATGGCGGTTCGGGAACATCCAGCAGGGAGGGAAAGCTCCTTATCCAGTTAAAAGGATCAACTTGTGTAGTATAAGATGATATGACGATACGATTCGGTTCAACAAGAACTGGCAAAAAATAAAGACCAAAGCAATGGCGTTTTGGTGATCCCTTTACGGTAATGGTGCGCAATTCTCTCCGTAGGTACCAACTGCTTCTAAAGAAAGGATGTTGACGGTGGCATACATACGCACATATGCACACGTACATCCGATTCCGATTGTACCGATTTAGCAAACGCGGGGTGGAAGTGCGGGGGAGTTTCGCAAATGAACATGACAATTTCAACGAGACAGCTCTCCTCGCAACGACCGACGACGACGACGGCGAAGAGCAAGATATGAGATTATGGCTTTTCCCTTCTAATCTTGTTTGAAAATACTGGTTAGAGACAATTGCACGGCTCATAAGCAACTGATTGAATGGGGATATTGGGTGTGCGGTAATTTTGCTCAGTGACGTATTTTATCCCGTTTATATTCGGCAGAGCAACTGTCCTTGATATTTAAGGCATTTTAAGACTTAAAAAGGTAAAGAATATATCTTTAAACTTGTACTGCACTAAATATAATTATTGTAGAATTTGAACAAAACTCCTCCAAAATTTGAAAAAGAGAACTTCTATACAGGTTTTTAAAATCTGAACAATGTTAAATAAGGTTCTCAGAACATGAGGGGGATAAATGGTTTTATTAGACTCCTCATGCCCCTTTTAAAACAAAAACTTTGTCTAGTAGCCTGCTATAAAACTTTGAATGTAACTTGGGAAATCATCGGTAGTAAATTAACTTTACCCATCGACTCTTTTTATTTTAGCCTACATCGGGAGCACAACTCAGATTTTTTTTATTTTAAACACTTTTTCGGTTGAATTAAAACTACTCGAATAGAAATAAATATATGAAAAAATCGAGCTATTTGTCAACTTTTAAGAACGTTTTCTCGAAACTATCATTTGAGCACCTTTCAGATTTCGAGGGCCTTAAATGTGATTTTCACGAAATTTGATGTTTGTAACAAAGTTTGATACTAAAAATGAGAAGCTTTCTTGTATTGTAGGGCTTAACCGATTATAAAAACCCGATTTAATACACTTGACAGTGGATTGTAGCCTTTCTTACAGCCTGTAAATTATATTTGGGTACATATGTCACAAAATGAATTATGATTAATGAATTTCATACGCAGTAAATCCAAAAAGAATTTAGGAAATAAAAATTTGAAGTTTTTAATTGGAGATTTTTGAATGACTAGATTCTGGAATATCTTGTAAAATTTCGTTTCTATGACATTATAATCTAACTCAATTTACTCTTTTTGGAGTTATAGCATATGGTAACTTCAAAATGGAAGGGGTATAAAAATTAAGAATACAATTTGAAAAATGATGCATGACCATGTATTTCAAAGAATCCAACCTCTCAAGTAATGGATACATAGATAAAATTATTGGATGAAATTTCAATTGCTAGAGTAAAATACGATTCCGAAACGTAGAAAATCGGTAGAATAAATTTTGAAAATAAAAAATTTTGAAAATTTTGAAATCGCAATATTTTTAATTATGTAAGTTTGCCATTTTTTCAATTGCCAAATTTTTCAATTTTGTCAATTTTGTCAAATTTGTCACTTTTGTCAAATTGGTCAATTTTGCCAGTTTTGTCAATTTTGTCAGTTTTGTCAATTTTGTCAATTTAGTGAATTTTGTCGATTTTCTGATTGTCAATTTGGCCAATTTTAACAATTTTTTCAATTTTCTAAGATTTTGTCAATTTGTCAATCTCTTCAATTTTGTCAATTTTGTCAATTTGGTCAATTTTGTCAATTTTGCCAGTTTAATCAATCTTGTCAATTTATGAATTTTGTGGATATAGTGAATTTAATCGATTTTGTCTTAGTCAATTTTGTCAATTCTGTCAGTACTATCAATTTTGTCAATTTTATCAATTTTGTCAGTTTTGTCAATTTTGTCAATTTAGTGAATTTTGTCGATTTTGTCATCGTCAACTTGGTCAATTTTGCAAATTTTCTCGATTTTGTCAATTTTCTCTATTTTGTCAATTTTATAAATTTTGTCAAGTTTCATGATTTTGTCAACTTTGTCAATTTTGCCATTTTTGTCAAATCAGTGAATTATGTCAAGTCAGTCAAGTTTGTCAATTTCATCAATTTGGTCTATTTTGTCATTTTTTTTTTTAATTTTATCAATTTTGACAATTTTGTCATTTTTCTTTTTGTCAACCTGGCCAAAATGGTTAATTCGGATAGTTTTATCTGTTTCTTCATTCAACTTTGTCGAATATTATTATTAGCTTTTTAGCTTTATATGCATGTTCCAAAAAAAAACCAAATGCTTCAAACTCTACTATGGAGGGCTTGGTGGCGCTACTGTTTGGTTGTTATTTTCCACTGGCTCCAGCAAGTGAAAGTTCGGATTGCCTTCCAAGCCGTCCTTGTTTTTTCTAGACACCAACCCCAACAACAACAACGCAACAATTGCACAGGTTTTTCGATGCGAACGAAAAGTTTTCATCGCGCAACGTTAGATCTGGAGAGAGGAAGAGAAAAGGGAACAAAAAAAAAACCAAGCCCGAGAGCTTAAAGCTCGAGAGGATTCAGTAGCATTTGTCCTATTGGATTCAATTTGCTTCCACGGGCGAAATTCTCTCCTGTCGTTCGTGCTTAGAAAAAGCTCCCTGAGCACGAACGGCACCTGAGAAGATGAGATGGTGTGCATACATCGTCCGCGTTCCCTCCCGTGTCGTTTTCCCCTTCTCAGAGCAATCTATGCTTGAGAATCTATCGTTGGGCGAGACGGGACTTACCATCACTATAGAAATATGCGATGTGAGGGTCTAGTCCTTCGGCTTGAGTCATTCGAATTTGGGGTTGTACCTCGTGTTGCAATCCCTTTACATGAACTTTAGTTTTGGGTAACAGTCCCGAAATTTTATTTTTTGGCTCCTGTTCGCCTTTGGGTGGACTGGTATATACTTATGAAATTTCTACGTTAACTGGTAATATATAAACTATGACATTTTGTTTACTGACATCTATTTGTCAATAAACTCATATTTATCGTTCGATTGGAAGCGCCCGCTGTTTTCCTTATGGGAAATTACACGGAGTGAAAGCGTACCCAGCGCTTATCGCTCCATGTTTTCGATCATCTTCATGAGTGATTGTTGGAAAATGCTGGCAAGCCAAATGGATACGTGTTTTGGAGTGATGATTTGATGATAATTACTATGAAAATTTATTTTTCAAACTATTTTGTTTTTTTTTCTTTCTTTTATACATTGAAGAGGGAAAAAAATCAAATTTTTGAAGACAAAAATCATTTTTATTGTACTGCCCAGTTTCGCAAAAACGTAGTGACAAAGTTTACAAAAATTCACACCAATACATACAAATACACTGACATCGTCTGAACTCGTCGAGCTGATTCGATAGGTACCTATAAAGGTATATCTAAGACCCATAATTAAGGATCTCACAAATCGACCGATAACTATACCTTTCTGAAAGAAAGGCAAAAAGGTTTAAATCCTCATTGAATGAAAAAAATATAATTCATTAAAAGAGGGACTGTGTGTTTATGGATCTAATCGAAACTTGGTCCTCGACCCGAGCTATACGTAGGTCAGTCGATTAGTCAGGGAGCGGGCGAACGAGCCAAGTGATACAGTGAGTAGTTTCCTCGGCTGGGAGCGGCTCAGTTGGCCACCGATACTGCTTCCGAACGACGCACCGATCTGCACATTTGGCAACCATGACAGGTTTCTCTGTTTTAAAAGTCGGAATTGGAGGATCCAAGTAGGAGAAAAAAAATTCGAACCGAAATAGAAAAATTTTCTGTTTAAGAACTCATGCTATGGTAAAGCTTTTATAAAATGAAAATTACATAAAAATTAATTAAAACAGGCGAGTTGAGAGAACCGCCAGAGCATATTGACGTAAATTTCAAGCGAGTTGAGAGAACAGCTTGGGATTGAAAGTCGAGTCGGGAGAACAGTCTGAGCGCTTCGATTACAATTTCAAGCAAGTTGAGAGGACAGCTTGACATTGGAAGCTGAGTTGAGAGGACCAACAGAGCATATTTACTCAAACTTCAAGCAATTTGAGAGGACAGCTTGAAATCGGAAGGCAAGTTTAGATAACCGCCCGAACTTGAGAGGACAGCTTTAAATTAAACGGCGTGTTGAGAGGACAGTCTAAGCTTTTAGAGTTCAATTTCAAGTGAGTTGAGAGGACAGCTTGAGATTGGAAGGCAAGCTGAGAGGACCGTCTGAGCATATTTCAAGCGAATTAAGAGGACAGCTTGAAACTAAAGGTGAGTTGAGAGAACATCCTGAACGTTTGGGTTACAATTTCAAGCGAGTTGACAGGACAGCTTGACATAAATAGGCAAGTTGTGAGGACATCCTGAGCGTTTTGATTATAATTTCCAGCAAGTTGAGAGTACAGCATGAAATTGAAGGCGAGTTGAGAGGACCGCCCGAGCACATCAACCCGAATTTCAAGTGAGTTGAGAAGACTGCTTGATGAGAGAAAAATATTCAAGCGAGTTGAGAGGACAGCTTTATATAGCTTAGCTTAGCTTGATTGACTACTCACATCCACCTTTAATCGTTGAATCTGAAATGCTTCTATTTTTTTACACCAATCTCTCAATAGCTTCTTCAAAGCTTCATTTTGATCTTTCATTTCTCATTATCATCATTTCAAATTCCACGATCGCAGGCGTGGCTCCGTAGAACACAGTTCCACATCGCCAATGGTTGCTACTCCGTGATTGACCGAGGCCATCAGTTTTGTTCAGAGGTCAAATGAATGGTGCCTGGGACTGACAAAACATTCACAATGCCCAAAACTGATGCTCTCTCTTTACACAACAATAAAGGCGCCGGCCACGTCCTAGTAGTCAATAGATAGGTTTGGAAAACAGAGAAAGGGATGAAAGAAAAGTGTTGCGCTTTAGGATTAAGGTCACCTCTGCATCCTAGCAAAAAAAATTGGGTTGGAGGTTTGGATGAAAGGATATGATCAGGGGACAATTTTGACTAGTGTAATGATCTAAGTTTTCTACCATAAATTCACCAACGCCTCTACTGTGTCATGGAAAAGATCTTGTTTCTGATACAAAATTCTAACGTATTCCTCAAGCATTTCTATCGACGATTATCTTATTAGTTGTAATATAGTTATATGTTACTAAAAAAAATCAATGGATTAAAATTTACCGATTATTTTACAAAATGTATCAAAATCATTACAATAATAGATAATCAAACAACATTTGAACAATTTATAATTCTATGGAAACAAGTTTTTATAGATATAAAGAAATACATATTAATCATTTCTCAACGATATTTTGTTTTTCAAAATTACCTTAAACTATTTCAAACAGCTGCAATCACCGGCAACTAGAAGATATAAAAAAAATATCCTTCGAAAAATACAAGATCTTTATAGGACACTTTCAAAACAAAATATTCGTCTGGAAAAGTTATTGTTTATCTTGAAGTTTTGTTTCACAATTGTCTTAAACATTGATTTACTGACTGACTACAGTTTTGATAAGACCTTATAAATAATTTGTCATTTACTATTCTACCTTCTTTCCTATCATATAATGAAAGAGTTCAGTTATGTCAATTATTATTAATTTATTCTATTTTTTTAAAATTTTATCCAATGTTTAATGGGTAACTCAATAATCATCCTTTAAACACAATTGCCGGACACGACCTATCTTATCAAAACACGAATTTTGCCTTTTTTGTAAATTATCTTTAAAAATCTCGAATCAGGTGCTGCAAACCCTGGCAGAACATCCACATCAGCAAACCGTCTTCATATCTTATTAGTACAATTTGGTGTAATTTGTTCAAGTGGAGCGAACCTGCTAAATTTTATTTCAGCAAGTCTTTAAAAACAAAATATCTAATCTGTTTCAGATGTTCGAACTATAAACTTTTCCAATGATATTCTATAATTTGCTCAAAATAACGATGATTCAAAGAACGCAGTAAACAATTATGTAACTATATGGGAATACTAAATCAAACCTTCGAAAAGAATAGTTCGGATCCTTTAGACGTCCGGTAGCAATCCTGCTTGCATTTCATTGTAGGTAATTCTAATTTTCTCGTTTACTCAAAAACATTTTTCAGTTCTTGAATTTTATATTGTATCCTCAAATAAACTTTAAAAATTAGGATTTGAGAGACCTTGAAAATTTTTCCACTGATAAAAACACTTCCGTCATCGACGGTCACAGCCTACCCCGAGTTGAAAGGACAGCTTGATATAAATTAAAAACACCAAAAAGCGAGCTGAGAGGACAGTTGAGTGATTAGGCGGGTTGAAAGGACAGCTTGACATAAATTATTTAAATAAAACGTCTTGTAGCTCGTTGAGATGGTAGATTGGTGAAAATGAAAACTCAAGCAGATTGTGACGACAGCTTGAAAGAATTTGTATTGAATATATATAATCTTAGAACGATTTGCTCGTGATAAACAGTATTCAGTATAAAGAATTATGAGTCAGATAAATTCGAAATGATAATACAGTGAGCGAAATAAGAATAGCACCACTTGAGTTTTTCAACAAAAACAAGATTATTTTTAAAAATTTACTGTGTAAAAGTGAATAATAATGCCTCTACGAGTTATTTGAATAGATAACTGCATTTTAGGAGTTTTCCAGAATTCCAAAGGTTTTAAAATGGGGGTTTTAAGAGATGCTCCTCTGGCGTTAAGGAATTTGATATTTGAGCTATAAAACTTTATCAAACTGCTTGATTCTTTCATTAACATTCATAAGTAGGATGCAAAATGATGAAACATAGATTTGAGGCTGAGTTTGAATCCAAAAAGCAGGTTGGAATTCAAAAATACTAATGTTTTTTTAATAATCAAACACAATTTCTCTAGTTTTAAGTCATAGATGGCAGCACTATCTTGATATTTAACCAAATCCATGCCCATTTTCGAATATCCGGGATTGATTAGGGAGTGCTGGATGATTTTGGTCAAGAAATATATACAGGTATCGTGTGAACGCTTTGGAAATTCTAAGATCACTAAATCAAAAAAAATTAGAATTGCATCAAGGTCACTAAAAGTGAATTTTTTGAACCGATTATCAGAATAAAGTTATACTTTGCGATGGACCTTGATGGAGCAGACGGCAAGCATTATTATTGGTAAGATTTGCAATTGAATCGGAAGTTGAGATGAGCAGAAATTTTGGCGGTTGTACATTTTTGTGCAGGTGATTCTTTTGCAAATCCGGAAAAGCTTTCTGCAGCGTGAACTTCCACAAAACTGTGATGCGAAAATACCTCAAAATAATGAAAATGGGCCTAAATAAACCTGGAAAATCAATATTGAGACCAAATTTGGTTTTAACTGCAAGATAGTGCTGCCCTCTACGACTTGAAACTGGAAAAAAGTGTGGTTTACTGAACAAAATCAAAGTTTTTGATTTCCATCCTATTTTTTTCTGATTCAAAATTAATCCCGAATGTTGGTTTTATCATTTCACGTCATTTTAATGAAGAAAGTTAGTAGTTTGATGAAGTTTTATACCTCAAACATCAAATTCCTTAACGCCAGAGGAGCATCTCTTAAAACCCCCATTTTAAAACCTTTGAAAACCTTTGGAATTTTGGAAAACTCCTAAAATGCAGTTATCTATTCAAATAACTCGTAGAAGCATTATTATTCACTTTTCAACAGTAAATTTTTAAAAATAATCTTGTTTTTGTTGAAAAACTCAAGTGGTTCTATTCTTATTTCGCACCCCTTTTTCACATTTTTGGTCCTCAACGCCAATTGCTACGTCCAAAAAAGTAAACTTATGCTTGATTTATCCGTTAAGCAATTCAGAACAATCTGTGAAAGAATTTTTTTGTAATTTTCAATCATTCATATTTTAACAAGCAAAACACATAGTGGTGCTATTCTTATTTCGCTCACTGTAGTATTTAAAGTGAATAACACAATATAGCCACAGTGAACTGTCTCGTTAACAGAAAATATTATGTTTACAATACTACGCCAATATCAAGTCGCTAACCAAACTTTGATTAAGCATGACTAATGATTGATGCGAAGGTTATTAGCAATATAGTTTAATAGCGGTATAGTTTCTCCTGAGATAAATGATAATTTTAAAAAAATATGGTTGATTCCTTTTTACATTTCCACAAATAAGTTCTATTAAGGGGGGAGTAGGGTCTAACGGGTAAAAAAAACACCCTTTTCACGAATTTTTTTAAGAGCTATCGTTCAAACAAATGTATTGAAATTCTTTGCATTATAAAAAGCAATGCATTGTTAAAAGAACATTTAATAATTTTTTTGTAGAAAAATATTGAAAAATGAGCCGGTGACGGAGCACTTTCGAGGATGCCTTTTAGAAAACAGGATTTGCGGTGGACACTGTATCTCAGCACAGAATCATCTGAAGAAAAAAAATCAGAGCAAAATATTTTTAATAGATATTTTTCTAAACCCTAACGATTTTATTTAACTTAAAAAAAAATTTTATGAAATTTTTGTGGCTGTTTGAAGTAAAAACTACGACTTTTCACGAAAAAATCGGCCATTTTTTATCTGTAAAATCTTCCCAAAGTAAAAAAAACAACATCGTTGGGGTTTGGTATTTTATATGTAGAAAATATGTTCCAAATTTGAAAAGAATCGGTGAAGTAGTTTTCAAATGTCCACGGACTTTAAAAATGTGCTTTCGAGAAAAACGCGTTTGAAGTTTCTGCTCTTGCTTTCTTGCAGTATTAGATAAGAGGAGATAAAGGCCTATAATTTCTACAGTTTTGCTTCAATTGACTTGAAAAATTGACACAACTGTAAATTCCGACATCTGTCCTCGGGTGGCCAATCAATCTATTCGGTTGGTCATTCACTTGTTCCGTCTCGCGAACCACTTTTTGCTCGCCTGTTGCTGCTGACGCCGACTTCAAGACTGACGACTTTGCGAGTGTGGGTGAGCGTCGAGGGGCCGTCGAATGTGCTGTTGACGCACGCTGACTGATGAATACACTGATGCAAATCCAACCCTTACAACAACATTCTTGAAATGTTTTACAATAAGAAAATTTTAAAAAAATCGATTATTTTTAAAGTGTTAGACCCTAACCCCCCTTAACAGAAAAATCCTTCAAAAAAACTTGTTTTCAAAGGCGTCTTCGGTGATTTCGTGATAGATTTTTGATAAAAAAAAACATGAAAGACTTTTTTTAGTTTTAGTTTTAGATTTTTAGTTATTTTAAATTCTTATTTATTTTAATCTATTAAAAAATGTCAATTGCGCCATTTGCCATAGAAAAAATTTCAAGCTATTCGGATGTCACTTACATTGCTGGAATTTCATTTTTAGAATCTATTTTAAACTGTTAAACTCGTGAATGCAGCATAACTTTGAACGAGACTCAAATACAGATATCAATAAATAAAACTCTTTTTCACTGGCTTGACAGTAATAAGTTTTAATCCAATAAAGAAAATTATTGATCAGCATAGAATTTTGTTTACCAAAATTTAAGATTTATGATTTCACATAAAAAAAAACTAATCAATCAGTTTGAGTAAATGTATAGTAAATTTTACATAAAATTAAGTGTTTACTGGAGGTTTGAAGCAATATGAGGCTCTTGGAGCCAAAAGGGTATAAGTGCATAAAAGCAAATTTCGAGAAAACACGCTTATGTTATGTTTCGTCATTTTACATATATTTTTCGAAAATTTGCATTTTGACTTCGAACGAAATAATATGTGTCTAAATAAAATTCTATGAAACTGAAAAATCAAGAAATAAAGTTTGAAGTTGAAAAATCGTATGACAATATTAAATCAAAATCGACCATTTTTACACTTTTAAAACCCTCTTCCTAATAATCTGGATCGTTGAGAAAACTTTGCCCAGGGAGGCGTTGAGCTCGAAAATTTTGCAAAAGGGTACGGTTGGTAAAAAAAAAAGTTTGAAAACCACTGCACTGAACTATTTTTCACAAATAGATTTCTCAAACCCATTCCAATATTCGAAACAGGCAGAAGTCTTGATCCATTGCAACTAATTTTCACGGTAAGGAAACCCAATCCATTATTACCGATTTGCAATTTTTGATATTGACAAAAGTAAATTAACTTAAAAAAAACCCCTTTCAATCGATTGGACGTGTTTTCCCAACTAACAATTTATTTCTAAACCCCGAATGATCTATGGACCTAGCGTGTTGATTCCATTTTTGACTCGGTAGTTGGACATCTTCGATGACACTACCAGCAAGCAAAAGCCACGTCCAAGCAGCTCAAGTTGCACATTAAATTACAATCATAATTAATGGATTTATTTGTTTGCTTCAAACAGTTAGTCACCAGCCAGAAAAAAACATCGCTAAAGCAGGAACTTTTCCAGGGCGTAACTAGTATATCTGCAATCGGTTGAAGAGCCCTCGAAATGTCAGTTAGCTGCGTCGTCGGTACTCACCAGGGCCTTGTTTTTCCGTTTCTTGGCTTTCTCTCCTGGCCAACGACGGACGTTGCCATTAACTGCCGAACCTGATGATGAAATTGGCAGGCAAACCCAGTTGAATTGAAGCCCTCCCGAGCCCCAGGCCAGAAAACGACGACGTTCAATTAACTTTAGTCATTAGCTATGAATTATTGCCCAAACAATCACTGCTGCCGAAAATTGGGAAACCTAAAGCAACCGAAAGCAGTTTTTCAAGGAGTAAACAGTTTTCCAGAAACGCCAAAAACGACGCCGATGAGGAAAACGACGACAACGCGTTTACTGCACTGCGGATTGACATTAAAACTTAAATGGGTTGCCGAAATGTATATTTGTCAGAGCCGGAAGGAAAGTTAAGAGGATAGAAACGGGAAAAAAGATGGCTTGAGAAAAACAAACATATTTTCAATTCGACATTTTGTTTTTTTTTTTAGTTTGGGGATCCTCAAAATAGGTGCGTTTTGGAAAGGTGCCGAAGTGAGAAGCTATTTTCTAGATTCACTTTTATATCCTTTTTCTATTTAAACTTAGAAACAGAGAAAAAAAATAAAATTGTATTAAGTCGGAACTCTGAAATCGGAACTCTGAAATCGGAGTTCTGAAGACGGAAATCTAAAGTCGGAATACATGATTCTGAAGTCGAATTTTGAAGTCAGAATTCTGGAGTCGGAATTCTAGGGTGGGAATTTTTAAGTCGGAATTCTGAAATTGGAATTATGAAGTCGGAATTCTCAAGTAGGGAATTCTGTAGTCAGATTTCTGAAATTGGTATTCTGTAGTCGGAATTTTGTAGTCGGAATTCTGAAAACGAATTCCGAAGTCGGAATTCGGAAGTCCAAATTCTGAAGTTGGAATTCTCAAGTCGGAATTCTGAAATCGGAATTTTGGAGTCGGAATTCTGAAGTTGGAATTTTGAAGTCAGAATTTTGAAGTCAGAATACTGAAGTTGAAATTCATTAGTCGGAATTCTCAAGTAGGGAATTCTCAAGTCGGAATTCCCAAATCGGAATTCTCAAGTCGGAATTCTCAAGTCGGAATTCTCAAGTCGGAATTCTCAAGTCTGAATTCTCAAGCCTGAATTCTCTAGTCGGAATTCTCTAGTCGGAATTCTCAAGTCGGAATTCTCAAGTAGGAATTCTCAAGTCGGAATTCTCTAGTCGGAATTCTCAAGTCGGAATTCTCAAGTCGAAATTCTCAAGTCGGAATTCTCAAGTCGAAATTCTCAAGTCGGAATTCTCAAGTCGGAATTATAAAGTCGGAATTATCAAGTCGGAATTCTCAAGTTGGATTTCCGAAGTCGGAATTTGGAAGTCGGAATTGAGATGTCGGTGTTCTGAAGTTGGAATTCTTTAATATAAATTCTGAAATCGGAATTCTGGAGTCGGGATACTGCTATTTTTAATCTGTACTCTGAAGTATGAATCTGGACGAGTTTGACGAAGAAATTTTAAGATATTCAGAAAAGGGTTATTTCGGAAACAAACAAAAATACAGTGTACATAATTTATCATATGCATGATCTTTATTCATTTTAACGACAGTAAGAACAATATTCTGACAATACAAAACTTAAATCTGATTCTAAATCCTGAACACTATAATATGGAATATGAAAAAAAAAATACTTCCAACCTTCTTTGAATATTTCCTAATCCGTGAATGTGTACGACCCGATACCATGAATTCACAATAATTTGACACAGGTTTTGATCAGACGATTCACTTCTATCGGATCGAATAGATGCTCTCCCTTATCATCTCGGTAATCGGCCAAGGAGAGCTGACTTATACTTTCCATTCCCAGCTGCTCGGCTATCCTAGCCGAGAAAACACTGGTAAAGTCTCCGCTAATGGCCCCAAACCCGTGCTCCTTAGCTAAGTTGATCTGAAAATCCAGAATTTTCTTTCCCAGGCCGCGACCTCGATAGCTCGAATCCACAGCTAGAATATGCACATGATACGCTCGATCTAGTTGATACTTTCCGCAAACATCCGCCGTCCGCTCCAACTGAGCCAGCAACTTCAGAATGTCGGACCACTTCCGGGTTTCCGTGGTGGCAGCTTCCTTCAGCATCAGATCCGGATCTCCTGGATAAATGGGACCTCCAACCGATACTCCGACAAACTTTTTGGCAACCGTGTCTTCTGCCAGCACCGTGTAGCCGGGTTCCACGAAAGATAGCGAAAACTTCTCGTCGTCCGGCGTCGGATCTTTGCCATATTTATAGGACACTGTTATGGCTTCCTCTGGATAGTAGATGGTTCGCAGAACTTGCCTGACAAGTTCCACTTCTTCAGGACGAGCAACTCGAATGACTATATTATTGGAGCTCGCCATTCTCACTACTTTCTTTGCGATTAGAGAGATAGCAAAGACGCCTCCTCTGAATGACACGAACTGCTTAGCGGCTGATTCACGACTGCTCGAATGTCACGCGCACGCCGCCGTCGCCGTCTAGACTAAAGGAACAAGCGGAAAATGAAACACAGCTAGCTTGCTACCATCATTGTTTATTAGATACGCTTAAAATATGATTTTATCGATCGATTCACTTGATCCTCCGGTTGGAAAATTTGTTCTCCCTTCTCCGTCCGATAGTTTTCCAAAACAATCTCGTTGACAATTTCAAACTCCAACGATTCCATTATTTTTGCGGTGAAAACGTTCGAGCAATCGACGTAAACGCCTTTGAAACCCTTCTCCTTTGCCAGCTGAAGTTGTTTCCTAACCAGTTCCTTCGCAATGGAACGACCCCTAAAGTCGGGATGAACACCAACTATTTGTATTTCGTAAGCATCCGAAACGCCAAACTTCTCACTAACATTCGAACTTTCGTGAACGAATATCAAAAATTGCAGGATGTCACCCCATTTCCGGTCCCTGGAATTTTTAACGCTCTCCGTCAAAACCGCCACATCATCTTCGCTTCCGATGTAACCCAACGAAATACCAACAATCCGTCCATCATCTACCGTAGCTTTGACACCTAGACCTTCGTTCAGAAACTTCACACTGAACTCCACGTCCTCTTCTGCAGGTTCCTTCCCATGAATATAGGCCCGGTTCATGGGCTCAAAGGCGTAAAAGTAGTCCACTATGAATTGACGAGCGACTTCAAAGTCTTCCGGTAGTACGGGACCGTACGTTATTTCACTCATCTCGCTACTTTTGAGCACAATTCTTCGCTGAACTTGAAGGAAAACAAAAACACCAATATTCACCTTCTATTTGAATCTAGAACTGAGCGTAGTACGCACGAAGGTAAATCGTGACGAAATGTTAATCAAACTGAACATTGACCTAGCCAAATTTTGTTTTCGGCGCCTAAGTTCGCTTGGAAACAGCTGATAAACGCGAGATAAGGTAGAAGTGACTCGAATCATCTACCGTGTGTTATTCCGATACCTATCCTATCTGGGAAGATAATCTGTATGACGCAGCCGTAAAAGAAATATGTAACAACAAATTAAAAAAAAATATTCGAACGTCTAAGCCTAAAGTTTAAAGTAGAAGTTTTATTTTGCCATTATTGTCATTTTTTTTCATTTTTGTCATTTTTGTCACTTTTTTTTCATTTTCATTTTTTTTTTGTAATTTTTGTCATTTTTGTTATTTTTGTAATTTTTGTCATTTTTGTCGTTTTTTCCATTTTTGTCATTTTTGTCATTTTTGTAATTTTTGTCATTTTTGTAATTTTTGTAATTTTTGTAATTTTTGTAATTTTTGTCATTTTTGTCATTTTTGTAATTTTTGTCATTTTTGTAATTTTTGTCATTTTTGTCATTTTTGTCATTTTTGTCATTTTTGTCATTTTTGTCATTTTTGTCATTTGTGTCATTTTTGTCATTTTTGTCATTTTTGTCATTTTTGTCATTTTTGTCATTTTTGTCATTTTTGTCATTTTAGTAATTTTTGTCATTTTTGTCATTTTTGTCATTTTTGTCATTTTTGTCATTTTTGTCATTTTTGTTATTTTTGTCATTTTTGTCATTTTTGTCATTTTTGTCATTTTTGCCATTTTTGTCATTTTTGTCATTTTTGTCATTTTTGTCATTTTTGTCATTTTTGTCATTTTTGTCATTTTTGTCATTTTTGTCATTTTTGTCATTTTTGTCATTTTTGTCATTTTTGTCATTTTTGTCATTTTTGTCATTTTTGTCATTTTTGTCATTTTTGTCACCTTTTTTCATGTTTGCCATTTTTGCAAATATGTGTAATTTGTCATTTTAATCGTTTAAACCACCCTAGTAAAATGAACTTTAAAATGCTCTATAATCATTCAAATGGTTCACATGTTGTTTTGAGCTAGTTGAGATTCATTTAACAAGCCAATTTTCAAACATTCCGTCCAAATCAGTTAAAACCCTTTTTTTCAAAATTGCACCAGATTTCGACGTTTGTGGTTAAAAGATTCCAAGCTACGATGGAAAAAATAGCCATCTCAAACTTATGTCCGGAAAAAAATGTATACATATACAGAGTTTAAATTCTTGAATGTATCTCAAAGAGAAGTCACTTTCCTCGAGAAGTCAATTCCTAGTTCTACGAAATTTAGAATCTTTGGACTTCTTCCACTCAAACTGCAATATGGCAAATATTACCACTCATAAAATTTTTCCTCGTAGTTTTTGTGACCTAAATCAGACTATGTGATAAATATACTAAAAAAAATGTTTTATTGTTATTGTTTTTTTTTATTTTAACTGTGAACCCGAATTGCGATTCGTATAAAAGTAAAGAGTTACAAGGAAAAGCAAAAATAGATTGAAAAAAATAGGGGAGATAGATTAATGATACTCGATTATTTTCAAAGAAAGTTATTCAACTTTTTTTTTGAGAAATGGAAAAAAAATCCTACTTAATGATTGTTTTGCAAAATTTTCAAATATATGTATTTTATGTGAGTGAGCTGTTAAATATTGAACATTTTTGAATGGAGATAAAGAGCTTTGTTTGCACTTGCCGTTAATTTCTCAACTGTACCTTACATATATTTTAAGCCAATTAACCCAATAATCATAAAAAAACATTATCATAGCTGCCTTTTTTATAGAGACTTATAAGGTGTTTTGTAGTTTAAAATCTCCTCTAATCACAGAATTGAGTGCTGATATAATGAAATTTTAAGCATATTTGGTTTCAACACTCCCGAATCAGTCAAAATCAGCTCTAAAAGTTTTTGCACTTCGAAAAAATGTGATTTTTTCATCCTTCATTTTATGTTTTTTTTTATTGTTTTTTTTTAAATTGTTCTAAAATGTGTCCTTCAAGAAGTTAAAAACAAATTTTTGCTTTATTTAAGCATTCTTTGCTGCAAGTTGATTAATATGCGAATTGAAGGGGTTAAATTTTAATTCATTCGTTTCACTAATTACAGCTGGGGACTTTTTTTTATTATCTGACGGGTTTGCGCCGGGGGTCTTCAGATTTTCCCCAAAATTGAAAATTTGGTTCATTTTTGCGACTTAAAAACACATGTGTTTTTTCAGATTTCTAACATTTTTATTTTTTGAGTTAGCTTCGGTTAGATTTTTTTGTAAATAAAAAATAACCATTTTTCAAAGCTACATAACTCTGTTGTTTCTCAACGGAAATTATAAAATAGCACATCAAAATGCATTGAAATTTTATCAGCTTTCCAAATACAATAGTTGAAAAAAATTAAATAATGACCTTCAACATGAAAAGTTGTAAATAAACTTTAAATGGCGTCTAAAAGTGCCGTCTGCACCACCGAATATTTTACAAAAAATACCATTGTATAGCTCAATTCATGATGCAACTTTCATCTGAAGACACCAAAGTGGGCCATCAACTCCTTGAAGAGTTACGAAAGAAATGATGACACTAAATCTCTTTTTTTGCATCGAAAACAAACAATGGTCGAACAACTGCACTCACATATGGAGATAGCAAGCACTTCTAACAACATGGAAACAAAAGAACTTATCAAAGCAGGTAAAAAACACTATTTCTTCATCCTTTTCAGACTGCCCCTACTCGCATAACAGTCCCATATTAATTTTCGTCATTTTAGGTCAACATAAGGCTTCAACATAAAAGACTAAAAAAAGAGGTTTTATTCTAGAAATTTCGAAAAAAAAATATATTCGTGGCTGTCCTATATGAAATATACCTGAATAACAGTCTTATATGTGAAATACTACGGATTCGGTTACTTTTCAATGTTTCTTTTGGCGAAATAGTCTTTGGTTTATTGCTTTGAATCATTTAAACATTTTTTTAACTCAGTTGATGTCGAATGATGCACACTAGTTTTCGAAGGCAGGTCTAACTTTCTTAGGAATGACTTCCTTAGCGAAAAACTATCGCATGCAATCAAAAATCGTAAAAAGTTTCAACTTACAATGTGGAATTCATGATATTTTTTTGCAAAAGTATGTTTCTTTTTCTGACAATTACATTTAGAATTTCAAAAATGATCAAATTTAAGTCTTAGAAAGTAGCTTGGTGAGAAAAATATATTTTGTATGGGACTGTTATGCTAGTAGATTCGAAAAAGGCTTCAAATATGGTCGATTAACAGTCCCATAATGAATAAAAATGGTGCTCTCGACCTTACCAATAACCCAATTTTGAAAATTTCAGGCCTAATGATTTGTTATGACAACCTAAAAACGATTTTCGATTATGCTGAAAGTGGTGGTCACAATTTAAAAATATATTCCAAAACAGAAAAAGCTGATTGTCTCGCTTGCTTATTTTTGTATATGAGACTGTTATGAAAGAAGGGGCGGTAGATTGTTGCAGCTTAACTGACTTCATGTTATATCCAAAAATCCAATAACGTATTCGTTTATACCCAGTTTTGCACCAGGTCACAAAAAGTTATGCACATTTTACTGTCATTTTTAGAAGTTTATGCGCTCAGTTTTACATCCGTAATTCCCCAGATTTGATTTAAAATGGACGGTGGAACACTGAAGGTTCGTCTGTGAGCGATCGAGGTAGCAAAACACTGACGACGAATTATGTTCGTTCTAGTATGGTAAACCTCAAAACTGGGCGAATGTAGAAAACGAATACGGTAAAAGTATCAAATTTTCATCATTTTACAGCCTGGGCTGGCCATACTAAGCTCTTTGATCATTTCTACAACATTTGTGCCACTTTCTCATACTTTTTTGATCAATGGGAAAGGATTTTGGTGTCCAGTGCTTAGCTCCCGATATAAAAACTATGTAAAGCACGTCTGTATTTCATTTTTTTAATCACATTTTTGTGATCCCAAACACAGGGACTGAACCTTCTACTATTGGCATTGATTATGCTTCACAATGATCTTTGATCGAAAAATTAATAAGTTATACAGCATATGACCAGGTTGTAAAAGCAACATTCCCATTATTAGTTATATCACTTAAACAATGCGATACTCAGAATTTTGGTTAAAATTTAAAGTTAGTTTTCCTGCAAACACTCTACAAAGCACGAAAAAGTAGTGTTTTTTACCTGCTTTGGTAAGTTCTTTTGTTTCCATGTTGTTAGAAGTGCTTGCTATCTCCATATGTGAGTGCAGTTGTTCCAGCATTGTTTGTTTTCGATGCAAAAAAAGAGATTTATTGTCATTATTTCTTTCATAACTCTTCAAGGTGTTGATGGCCCACTTTGGTGTCTTCAGATGAAAGTTGCATCATGAATCGAGCTATACAATGGTATTTTTTGCAAAATATTCGGTGGTGCAGACGGCACTTTTAGACGCCATTTAAAGTTTATTTACAACTTTTCATGTTGAAGGTCATTATTTAATTTTTTTCAACTATTCTATTTGGAAAGCTGATAAAATTTCAATGCATTTTGATGTGCTATTTTATAATTTCCGTTGAGAAACAACAGAGTTATGTAGCTTTGAAAATTGGTTATTTTTTATTTACAAAAAAATCTAACCGAAGCTAACTCAAAAAATAAAAATGTTAGAAATCTGAAAAAATACATGTGTTTTTAAGTCGCAAAAATGAACCAAATTTTCAATTTTGGGGAAAATCTGAAGACCCCCGGCGCAAATTGTCAGATAATAAAAAAAAATCCCCAGCTATTTTACATCAGAATTAAATTTAGATTTAGAAATAGAATTCTTCGACCACAATTTACAACGAGAAATGAAATTCTGGATGAATTGAGAAAAAAAACACGAAATTTTCGAACTACTTTTTAGAAAAGTTTAACAAAATAATGAAAAATATCATAGTTTTAATATAAGTTTCAAAGTAGGCTAGTGAAGTAGACAATGTGCAACTCGAGACCCCATACACCCAACCCTCGGGTAGTGGTCATATCACCTCTTGTCTGCAACTCCGATTCTCTACCTCCCCGTGGTACTAGCTGGGGTGCGAGCAACCTTAGCGGAGATCGGGTACCCAACCCCGGTGGATGCTTTGGTCGCATGCAGAATGAGTTAGGGGGCTTCGTACGCGTCTGTTCTCCATGTTAGGGGCGGCGTGCGGAGTGCAACAACGTCCTGGTGGTGTTCGGGACCCAAAACAGCAACATCACGACGGTCCTCCTGCAAGATAGTGGGGTTAGCTGCGGGCCTTGCGAGCCTGTGACTACTAAAAAAACATAAGCAACGAATAACGAACAACAAATTTCGGATGGAAATCGGCAAAGACCCACGCGACGAAAAGGGACTAGCGATTGGAAACTTGGAACATGGAACTGCCGATCTCTAAATTTTGTGGGCAGTACCCACGTGCTCTCCAACGAATTGAAGAGCCGCAAATTCGACATCGTAGCGCTGCAGGAGGTATGCTGGAAGGGCTCCACGGTACGAACGTATCCAGATGGTCGTGCCATCTACCAGAGCTGCGGCAACACACACGAGCTTGGAACAGCTTTTATAGTGATGGGAAAGATGCAAAAGCGCGTGATCGGGTGGTGGCCGATCAACTCACGAATGTGCCGGTTGAGAATCAAGGGCCGGTTCTTCAACATCAGCATCATCAACGTGCACAGCCCTCACCTCGGAAGTACCGGTGACGACAAAGACGAATTCTACGCGCAGCTGGAGCGTGAATACGACCGTTGCCCAAAACATGATATCAAGATCGTCATCGGGGATTTCAATGCTCAGGTCGGCCAGGAGGAGGAATTTAAACCGACTATTGGAAGGTTCAGCGCGCACCAGCTGACCAACGAAAACGGCCTCAGACTTATTGATTTCGCCGCCTCCAAACGAATGGCCGTACGTAGTACCTTTTTTCAGCACCGCCTTCCACACAAGTACACCTGGAGATCACCGTACCAAACTCAATCACAGATTGACCACGTTTTGATCGACAGCCGGCACTTTTCGGACATCATCGACGTCAGATCCTGTCGGGGCGCCAACATCGAGTCGGACCATTATCTGGTGATGGTTAAGATGCGCCCAAAACTCTCCGTAGTGAACAACAAGCGAAACCGGCGCCCGCCTCGGTTAAACATCGCGCTACTGAAGCAACCTGAGGTCGCGGCAGACTACGCGCAATCGGTCGAAGCAGCGCTGCCGGCAGAGGGCGAGCTTGACGAAGCCCCTCTCGAGGACTGTTGGGATACCATCAAAACAGCCATCAACAGTGCGGCGGAGAACGTCATCGGTTATGTGGAGCGATCTCGACGGAACGACTGGTTCGACGAGGAGTGTAGGAGGGTGATGGACGAAGAAAATGCCGCGCGGGCGGCAGTGGTGCAAAGAGGCACCCGTCGAAATGTGGAAAATCACCGACAGCGGAAGAGGCAGCGAGTCCGACTTTTCCAGGAGAAAAAGCGCCGCCTGGAGGAGGAGGAGCTCCAGGAGCTGGAGCAGCTGCATCGTTCCCAAGAAACACGAAAGTTCTATCAGAAACTCAACGCATCCCGCAAAGGCTTCGTGCCGCAAGCCGAAATGTGCCGGGATAAGGACGGGGGTATCCTGACGGACAATCGTGAGGTGATCAAAAGGTGGAAGCAGCACTTCGATGAACACCTGAACGGCGCACATGCAGGAGATCAAGACGGTGGGGGAAGGTACATCGCCGGCGTAGCCAACGACGAAGAGGAGCCACTCCCAACGATGAGTGAAGTTAAGGAAGCCATTCGCCAGCTGAATAGAAACAAGTCGGCTGGGAAGGATGGCATCGCAGCTGAACTCATCAAAATGGGCCCGGACAGGTTGGCCGATTGCCTACACCGGTTGATAATCCGGATCTGGGACATAGAACAGCTACCGGAGGAGTGGAAGGAGGGGGTAATATGCCCCATCTACAAGAAGGGCGACAAATTGGATTGTGAGAACTACCGAGC
The DNA here is from genome assembly GCF_029784155.1 of Uranotaenia lowii. Classification (NCBI taxonomy): domain Eukaryota; kingdom Metazoa; phylum Arthropoda; class Insecta; order Diptera; family Culicidae; genus Uranotaenia; species Uranotaenia lowii. Next base: position 51,601,772 of record NC_073693.1, read on the forward strand.
GATCACTGTCCTCAATGCCGCCTACAAAGTGTTGTTCCGAATCCTACTCCGCCGCCTAACGCCACAAGCAAACAGATTCGTGGGAAGTCATCAGGCCGGCTTCATGGAGGGACGGTCTACGACGGACCAGATATTCACATTACGGCAAATCCTCCAAAAATGCCGTGAACACCAAGTCCCTACGCATCATCTATTCATCGACTTCAAAGCCGCATACGACACGATCGACCGTAACGAGCTATGGAAAATCATGGACGAGAACGGCTTTTCCGGGAAGCTGATCAGACTGATCAAGGCGACGATGGATGGAACGCAGTGCTGTGTGCGGATTTCGGGTGAATTGTCGAGTTCATTCGAATCGCGCAGGGGGCTTCGACAAGGTGATGGTCTATCCTGCATGATGTTCAACGTGGCGCTTGAAGGTGTTATTCGACGAGCGGTGGGCGAAATGCGGGGCACGATTTTCAACAGATCCAGTCAACTTATATGCTTTGCCGATGACATTGATATAGTCGGCAGATCATCTGCGGCGGTGGAGGAGATCTACCACAAACTGAAACGCGAAGCAGGAAGGATTGGGTTGATGATTAATACGTCCAAGACGAAGTACATGCTGGCCTGCGGATCCGAGACCGACCGAACCCGCTTGTCCAGTAATAACAAGGTCACGATCGACGGCGACGAGCTGGAGATAGTCGAAGACTTTGTCTATCTCGGCTCACTGGTGACCGCAGACAATGACACCAGCCGTGAGATCCGGAGGCGAATTATCAGCGGAAGTCGTGCCTACTATGGACTCCACAAGCAACTTCGGTCGAGAAGACTTAGCCCTCGCACGAAGTGTAACCTGTATATGACGCTCATTAGACCGGTTGTTCTCTACGGGCACGAGACATGGATATTGCTCGAGGAGGACCTGCGTACACTCGGAGTATTCATTCGAGCGACGAGTGTTAAGAACCATCTTTGGCGGCGTACAGGAGAACGGAGTGTGGAGGCGAAGGATGAACCACGAGCTCGCGCGCCTCTACGGCGAACCCAGTATCCAGAAGGTGGTGAAGGCTGGCCGGATACGCTGGGCGGGACATGTTGCGAGAATGCCGGACGACTGTCCTGCAAAACAGGTGTTCGCTACGAATCCGGTAGGAACAAGACGAGCGGGGGCGCAACGAGCGAGGTGGTTAGACCAAGTGGAGCGTGATCTGGCGAACGTGGGGTGCCCGAGAAATTGGAGAACGGTTGCTATGAACCGAGTGAATTTTAGGAATTATGTTCGTCAAGTTATGTCGTAAGACGGAATACTATGTAAATAAATAAAATAATAAGTTTCAAAGTCATAGTTATTATTATGAATAACTGATCTTAAATATTTATTTTACAAACGTAATACCTAGTTACAAAATGAGAATCATTAAATCTTCGTTGTGTTAACCTCGCGCTGATGTGAAGAAGCTCAAGAAAAACAGAAACCTAATTGAATAATTTCTTCAAATGTTCTTCTATTTAACAACAAGCATTTTATTTTCGTTTATAAAATGAAATTTTAAGAAAGAGATTCCTTAATGAGCTCACAAGTCGATGTTTTTAACTCCCTCATGTACAAAATACGAAAATCATCACTTTATCAACATTTTCAACACATTGACATATTATAGATTTGCAGATTAAAAAAACATGGATATCGAGAAAAAAAACTAATAGAAAATGGTTTCTTCAAGATCATCTTTCAAATTTTTACAGGTTAATTTCTCGCAAATGGCACGTGTCCACTTTTGAGCATGATTTTACAAAAAAAAAACGATAACTGTGCACTTTGATTGATAAAACAAAGATATTTTGACAAAATGATGCCATTTGCTTGGACTTTTGCCCGTTTGCTATGAATTCCATTTCATGAAAGACAGCTAAATTGAAAATGGTATTTTTTAAGACTGAAAAACCTTGAACCATAAAGTTATTTGGCTTAAATCATTGACTGTGGACTATATAGTTATTGAAGTTCTCTTAATTTTTGGAAAAGGTCTAGTGTTTCCCAATGAAGGATCAAAAGTTTTTTAGTAATAGATCAAGTGTTCTTTAACCTTTAAAAATTTTTTTTTGCTGTACGAAAATGCTTTGTTATAAACCTTTAAAATTTTTGGCATATAAAAATGTATCGATAGTAGGAATGTGTTGGTTTTGGTCAGTTAAAATCAGAATTGAATTGAAGACCTTAGCTACAATGGAAATCACAATCAGGTGCCAAATGCAAACTCAGAATTCAAAACTATTATAACTAAACCAATAATCACATACAAAATGATCAAATCTTACAGAGACATCCAAAAATAATTTCCTTATTTTTTATCTGATTTCTCATCACGAGATAAAAAACATTCCAATCATATAAACCGCAGAAAAAGGATCATTATTAAATAAATAATTAAAACGAGAATATTCCAAGACTGATTTTATTTTAAATATTTAGTTTGATTCTAGCAAGTTAAAATGTTTGCTAAAAATAATGAAAACTGAGTGACATTAACAATTTTATTGAGTATTTTCCTGTCGTTTTAAGATAACATCTTTATGTGATTTTATGAAAACAAATGAAATACCATCACAGTGCAAGCTTAGATTATTGAAAAAAAAAACACCTTATTAAAATCTGTGGAGCCACTTTCGTATTTCAATATTAGGTAGTAGTTAAGAAAAACTACAGGATGTCTTCAAAGAAACGTCAAGCTTTAATAATCTCTCACATGTACATATGTGAATATGTGAAAAAAACAGGTTGCCATTTTTGTCATTTTTGTCATTTTTGTCATTTTTGTCATTTTTGTCATTTTTGTCATTTTTGTCATTTTTGTCATTTTTGTCACTTTTGTCATTTTGGTCATTTTTGTCATTTTTGTCATTTTTGTCATTTTTGTCATTTTTGTCATTTTTGTCATTTTTGTCATTTTTGTCATTTTTGTCATTTTTGTCATTTTTGTCATTTTTGTCATTTTTGTCATTTTTGTCATTTTTGTCATTTTTGTCATTTTTGTCATTTTTGTCATTTTTGTCATTTTTGTCATTTTTGTCATTTTTGTCATTTTTGTCATTTTTGTCATTTTTGTCATTTTTGTCATTTTTGTCATTTTTGTCATTTTTGTCATTTTTGTCATTTTTGTCATTTTTGTCATTTCTGTCATTTCAGATCCACAAATTTCGTAAATTTGGGAATATTCAACTGAACAGAAATATACCAGAAATATTTTTTTGTAGAATGAATTCAGCAAGTTTATCAATATATGTACCAATCACGGCTTACATGCAAGTCATACGAGTAGTTTATTTCTTTTTTTTTTCATTTATTTAAGTCAAACTATGTAGACTACAATACTTAAAACTACTTAAAACTAATGTAAGCTATTGTTTTGTTGTTCTATGAAATTGTTTTTGAATGCCTTTTTTAATTGTGTTTTGTTCATCGCTACGTCTAAAATTTCACTTTGTAAATTGAATTTGTACATCATTTTATTAATAGGTTGATGTTTTGCATAGTCTTTGTCGTAAAGTTTAATGTAGAACAAATGTTTATTTCTCAATGGACGGGAGGGTGCGTAAAAATTTAGTTTTGAAAGTAATTCAGGACTGTCTATTCTTTGTGTAACAACATCATTTACAAATGCAATTTGGGAAAATTCTCTGCGTTTACTGAGAGGTTCTATATCAATAAGCTTACAACGAGATTCATACGATGGCAGAGGAAAAGTGGTCCAATTTATTTTACGTAGCGCATATAACAAAAATTGTTTTTGAACTGATTCGAGACGTTGCTCGTGAATATTTGAATAAGGATTCCATATGATACACAATACTCCAATATCGAACGAACATAGGATATATAAAGTGATTTTATGGTGTATGGGTCTTGAAAGTGTTTGCTGAAACGTTTTACAAATCCTAGCATGCAATTTGCTTTATTGATGATATTGTTCTGATGTTCTACAAACGTGAGTTTTGAATCCAATATGACGTCGAGATCCCTTACAATTTTGCATTTTTGTACTGGTTGATTGCCTAATTTTGTTTCAATGATAGGGTAACTTTGCTTTCTGCTAAATGATATAGAGTTGCATTTTTTAACATTCAATTGAAGTAAACTTTTGTTGCACCATTCAAAGAAAACATTGATTTCGTTTTGAAATGCTTCAGCATCTTCGGTTGTTTTTATTTTCAGAAATAGTTTAATATCGTCGGCGTATATTAGGTATTCAATCCGTTTTAGAATAAAGGAAATGTCGTTAACGAACAGTATGAAAAGGAGAGGTCCTAAATGAGACCCCTGAGGCACACCAGAGGTCACAGCTACAGATTTGGATAATTCGTTTTGGAAACGAACGATTTGTGTTCGATCAGTTAAGTATGATTGTAACCAGGAGAGAAGATTTGGATGAAAGCCAATTTTTTTTAATTTGAAGATTAAAAGGGGTATGTCAATGCGATCAAAGGCTTTGCTAAAGTCGGTATAAATAGCCTCAACATGAAAGCCTTTGCGCATAGAATCAATAACGTATGTAACGAATTCGAGAAGATTTGATGCTGTAGAGCGTCCTTTGAAGAAACCATGTTGTTTGCTCGTTATAATATTTTTTACTTGTTGATAAATTTTTTCATTTATTATTGATTCAAAGAGTTTTGGGATGCAAGACAAAATAGCTATTCCTCTATAATTTCGGACATCTGATTTTTTCCCGGACTTGAAAATCGGAATTAAAAAAGATTTTTTCAGAAGAGGCTCTGTCAATTCGACCGCCAAGTTTTTAAGGAAACATGGGGGAAGTCCATCAGGCCCTGCTCCTTTGGAAGCATCAAGTTTTCTAAGTCCTTCGGAAACATTGTTGTAATCAATTTCATTGACCTGAATGTCACACGCTAAATCTGGAATGACTGAAAAGTATTCCCTATCTCGGTCAGCCTCAGTGAAAGAAGTATACACTTCTTGAAAAAAAGTTGCAAATAAGTTAGAAATTTCCAGTGGATTATTTCCAATGCTCCCGTCAAGTGTCAATTGAGTAGGAAAGTTTGAATTTTTCATCTGCGTTTTAGTATAGCCAAAGAACGCTATTGGGTTTTGCTTAATTTCTTTTTCAATTTTCTGATTGTATTTTTCAAAAGAACTTTTTATACATGAATTAAGCTGGTTGCATAAATTTATATAATTTTGATGATTTGTAACACTTCTATCACTTCTGTAGACTTTATGAGCTTTTTGCTTCCTAAGGCTATGATCATTTAGTATCCGGGCACTTTATTTCGGTGATAGCTACATTACTAGAGCTCGGATATGCAAAACTTTAATAGCGTTGTGTTGGTTATGAAAAGGACTATCTTGCCTATTTTTGATAGATTTTTAAGTTAACGTGTGTTTGAGATATTTACGATGCAAAAAGAGATGGTGAAAATAATTTTGCACAAATGTGCTCCTTTTACGCATTATGCGACTCGAAAATTCTTCACTGTTGACTTGAAAGCTCATGAACTGTTGATTTTTTCTAAAAAAAATTTTATCTCAAATGGTTAAGAAGCATAAGGAGCCACTTTAGGATGCTCACGAAGTTCAAACCAAGCATCGGAGTGGGACCCTTGATCTCAAATATGGGTAAAATACTATGGTTATTGAGAATAACTAGAAGTAGACCGCTTGAGTATGCAGTAAATCCGTTTCCGGCTGGCAAAAAGTGTTGCCTGACTAGTAGACACCGAGTAAATAATTAATAATAAGAAGTTCCATGGATCGCAATCTGTGCAACCGATTTTTACGCAATGTAACAGATGTGTTCTGCTGGACAAAGAAATTTATGATACAACCGAATTTAAGAAGTCAAATTTTTCGAGATGCCTACTCATGAAAAGGTTCGAACAAGATTCCAATTGGTTTTTGCTTCTGTGGTAAAAATAATATATCAATACATGACTGAAAAAAGTGTGCAAAGATAAAAAAGAGATTTTATGTAAAAGTTCAAGTATTTCTTGAAATCATTAATAAATATATTTTTTTTATATTTTTACATTAAATGTCATATTAACACCTTCATTTCCTCCATAGAAAGTTTTTCGATCAAATGAATGGTTTTTAAAATACACACGTTTGTAACTGCCCGGATACTAAATGATCATAGCCTTATTTTGTAAGTTTTTCAAATCTTTGTTATACCAGACAGGGTGTTGAGAGCTGTAGGACCGTCTTTTAAATTTTGAAGGAACATGACTGAACATTTCAAATGTTAATCCCAAAAAATCAAAGCTGAACCTTCTTGAACCAATGAGGGTTTGAATAAATAAAAAAAGTGATGCTACAGTCCACATTTCTTACAGTGCACTTTGTGCCATAAATTTGCTATAACATCCACACCATCTACACACATACTTTTGTTACCAAGTCAGTTGAAATAGAACTCTCGTTAAGATCACACGCGCGTCTTTTTACTCGTCACCAAACCATCCGAAAATCCATTATCCAAACCAGTGCATTTATCCTAAATCTACATTATTTTGGTCCGTTCGATTCCGGATTTGGATAAATCGTGTTTTAAGAAGAATTCCGAGCGAATTTTGTGATGGTTTTCGGTGATTTTAGTCGCAAAAGTTCTTGAACCGCGTGTGAATTTGTGCTCCGCCATTTCTTGCATCATTCGGTAACCGTTGCGCAAAGCAGCGAACAAAGTTTAGTTGTGTTAGTGAGTCGCCGTTTGGCCGAAGAAAACCGAATCGGTAGTGCAATGCTATCCGATCACACACACAAACATATGTGAATTTTGTCTTGTCGCCGATTGGCCGAGAACAAAGAAGAACGCAAAAAGCCGGTTGCTACTGAATGATGCAAGTGAATGAGTGTGTGTGTGAACATTGTCGTCGTTTGACCATGGACAATTGAATCGTCGCCGATTGGCCGAAGAAGCAAAGCACAAAGGAAGAACAGAAAAACCTATCCGACAAGTGTTGGATGCATGTGTGCATAAGTGGGGGAAATATCCTTTGTGGAACTCTTCCAAGTGAACCTCTATGAGTGGAAAGAGGAAAACAAAAAGTGCGAGAAAGCAAGATAGTGATACTCCCAAGAGAGTAATTGAAAACATACAACCACGACAGTTGGTTGAGTGTACTGAAGAAAACTTTGGAGAAGTGGAGTTCGATTCAAATAGCAGTGTGTTAGTGGCAGCGCAAGCCGCAGAAAAACGAAACATGAAGAAGCAACTGCTGCTATTAATGGATCGCCGTGATCGCATTGTTCGGAAATTGCTGCGCGTGCAGGATTCAATCGAAAATGAGGCAGAACCAAACATCCATCGTCTCAACCTGCATCTCGAAACAGTTCGTCGTTGCTACGATGATTTCGAATCCACACATGAAGCCATTTTTGGCCAAGTGTCGGCAGAAGAAAAAGATGACGTGGAATCGGAATATGCTAATTTTGAGAACTTGCACGACGGACTGTATGTACGATTGCAGACGATGATAGCCGACATGAAGAATGCTCCCGTTATGAATTCTGCCGCCCTTGAATTTCAGCCCAAGCCACAGCCAATTAATCCGATTGCTCACCTCCAGGTTCCGCTCCCTACATTCGATGGTAAGCTAGAAAATTGGTTTTCTTTTAAATGTATGTTCCAAACAATCATGAATCGCTACCCGAATGAATCCCCTGCAATCAAGTTGCATCACCTCAAAAATTCCTTGATCGGTGGTGCAGCTGGGAAAATTGATCAAGATGTGATCAATAATAATGATTACGAATCGGCATGGCGTCTGCTGGAAGACGCATATGAGGATGAACGACTCATCATCGACACCCACATCGATGCATTATTAGAATTGCCAAAGTTATCCAAAGAAAACGGTGATGAGTTGCGCAAGCTAGTAGAGGCTTTATCGAAAAATGTCGATGCTTTGAAGAATAGGAATCTTCCTGTGGAGGGACTATCGGAAATGATGCTGATTAATGTTGTTGGCAAATGTATGGATCGAGAAACGAGGAAACTTTGGGAATCTTCGATGAAAAGTGGAACATTGCCGAGCTACCAGCAATTAGTCGAATTCCTGAAGGAACGAAGCCGAGTTTTGCAGAAACTTCAAGGTCAAACTCAACAGCCAACCAACACATCAGCATCAAGAAGCAAGCAAGCAAAAGTGTTTGTGCAATCGACGAGCGAAACATGTCCTTGCTGTAAAGGTGAGTCCATTTACAAGTGTCTCTCGTTTAAGAAACTCTCAGCAAAGGAACGATTCGAGAGAGTCAAGAAGGCGGGTCTTTGCTTTAATTGTCTGCGTAAAGGCCACCGCACAGCTCAATGCAAAACTGATCAATGTTGCAAAAGTTGTGGTAAGCCACATCACACTCTCTTGCATTTGAGCGAAACTACGACAACGCAATTTGAAAACTCTCCGAATCCAAGCACATCCACTCACCAACACAACAAGAAACAAGATGGAACAGCTGATACGCAAATTGTTAACTGCTGCACGCAAACTCAAGCAACTGCTGAACAGATTTTTCTCTCGACTGCTTTAGTATTGGTTGCCGGTGCTGGCAACAGGAAAATCAAATGCAGAGCTTTGCTTGATTGCTGCTCCGAGGCAAATTTGATAACCGAGAATTTAGCTGCAAAATTGAATATCACACCCACTGATTTGAACCCACCGATTACAATCTGCGGATTGAATGGCATGAAGACGATGTCATGCAAGACTGTTCGGACGAATGTTTCGTCGCGAAATCGAGCCTATTCTGCCAGTCTGGATTTTTTAATCACCCCTTCGATCACCGAGCTGCCTACAGGTAAAGTAGACATTAATTCTTGGAACTTTCCTCGAGATTTTGAACTCGCCGATCCTTCTTTTAACGTTCCACGTGAGGTGGACATGATAATCGGCGCAGAAGTTTTCTATGACGTTCTGAAGAAAGGACGAATGAAAATCGGTAGCAACCTTCCTACTCTCGCTGAAACTGTGTTCGGCTGGGTTGTTAGCGGTTCAGCAAAGACAACAAATAAACGATCCTCCCAGCGTGTTTGCCAAGTGAACACCACCCATGATGATGTTAATCGAACGCTTATGAAGTTTTGGGAGCTCGAAAATTGTTGTAACTCTTCTACTATGACTGCGGTGGAACGCGCCGTAGAAAAGCATTTTGAAGAAACGCACCGTCGTTCATCTGATGGCCGTTTTATCGTGCGCATGCCTTTCAATGATCTCAGGAGTCAACTAGGCGATTCCTTTGAAACTGCCAAGCAAAGATTCAACAAGCTAATGATGAGTTTTTCCAGAAATCCTGCCAAGCGGGAACAATATGAGAATTTCATGAACGAATATCTGGCCCTCGGCCACATGAAGGAAGTTAATGACAGTCCCAAGGAATGTTACTTCCTACCGCACCATGCGGTCTTTAAGGAATCAAGTTCCACCACGAAGATTCGAGTCGTGTTCGACGCTTCGGCAGCGTCGTCAACAGGCATTTCGCTGAATGACACCCAATTGGTCGGCCCAACGGTGCAAAGTGATTTAGTCACTATCATTTTAAGATTCTGCATTCATCAGGTGGTTCTGACAGCCGATATTCCCAAGATGTACCGTCAAGTTCAGATTCATGAAGACGATAGACGATTTCAACGTATCTTATGGCTCAACAAGAAGGGTGAAATGTCTACTTTCGAATTATCGACGGTCACCTATGGTTGCTCAAGTGCGCCCTATTTGGCAACACGCTCGCTTATCCAGTTGGCATCTGATGAATCTGAAACATTCCCGCTTGCGGCGGAAGTAATTCGAAAAGACAGCTACATTGATGATTTCATTACGGGTGGCAAAACAATAGCTGACGTAATTGAAATATACAAGCAGCTCAACGGAATTCTCGAGAAAGGTGGTTTTGGTGTCCACAAGTTCTGCTCCAACAGCGAGGAAGTTTTAAAAATGATTCCTGCAGAACTTCAAGAAAAGCAGATGGATTTTGAAGGATCGGACATCAACAACACAATCAAGACACTTGGACTGATATGGAATCCGAGTGAAGACTACTTCGTGTTCAACGTACCACCGCTAGATAGCAGCATCAAACCAACGAAGCGCATAGTTTTGGCTGAAATTGGACGTCTCTTCGACCCACTGGGATTTTTGGGTCCAGTGGTGACTTTGGCGAAACTTACTATGCAAGAACTATGGCGATTGAAAATGGATTGGGAAGATGAACTTCCACAAGAGCAACTGGAAATCTGGAAATCGTTCCGGCAACAATTGTGTTCAGTGAAGAATATTCGGAAGCAACGATGTGTTATTCCTGTAAAAGTGAAAAGTGTTGAACTACACGGGTATTGTGACGCCTCTAAGGTCGCTTACGGTGCCTGTCTGTATGTTCGAAGTGTATCTGAAAATGAAGAAATCGAAGTACGTTTGATCTGCAGTAAATCCCGTGTCGCACCACTCAAGCCTATGACCATTCCTCGACTGGAACTCTGCGGAGCCCTCTTGTTGGCTCAACTTACTAAGAAGGTGAAAGAAGCTCTCAACATTAAATTCGACAGTATTACGCTTTGGTCAGACTCACAAATCGTCCTGAGTTGGCTGAAGAAGAGTCCATTAACGTTAAATGAATTTGTATGCAACCGAGTGGCTACTATCGTAGAGTTTACTCACGATTACGAATGGAGATATGTACGATCCCAATGCAATCCAGCGGATTCTTTATCCCGTGGAGAGCTTCCAGAGCAACTTTTGGAGAACGAGCAGTGGTGGACAGGCCCAGTCGCACTACACAAAATGGAATCGATTGAAGAACCCACATTTGAGATTCTTGCAATTGAAAGTCTGCCTGAAATACGGAAAGTGAAACACACGCTGATAATGGCTCCAAAGCAACAACCGTTTGATTTGTCACGTCTAAGCAACTTTAACCGATTAAACCGAGCATGGGGATACGTGTTAAGGTTCATTGCCAACAAATGTACCAAGACGAGGAATTATGAGCCACTTACAGCAGAAGAGCTTTCCAGAGCATCCCGCATAATTTGCAGATTAGTTCAGAACCAAGCATTCGGCGATCTTAAAAAAGATTTGTCATCAGGTTCTATGAAACGAACCAACTATTCAAGTTTGGCACCATTTATCGACGAAGACGGATTGATTCGAGTTGGAGGTAGATTGAAATATTCTGACATTCCTTATGACGGTAAGCATCAAATCCTTATGCCAGAAAAGCATCCTATAACGGAAATGATAGTTCGTCATTTGCACGAGAAGCACTTCCATGTCGGGCACAGTGGCCTGCTCTCGTTCGTGCGCCAGTCTTTCTGGCCAATCAAAGCTAAGTCAGTCATCAAGAAAGTCATTGGAAGATGCTATCGCTGTTTTAAATGTAAACCTCCACAACTGCAGCAATACATGGGCAATTTACCAAGCTATCGTGTCACGCCAGCCCCACCTTTCAGCCGTACAGGTGTCGACTTTGCTGGTCCGTTTGTACTCAGGGAAGGAGGACGCAAGCCGAAGTACTACAACTCCTACGTCGCAGTATTCGTATGTATGACAACCAAGGCACTGCACTTCGAGCTCGTGACAGATATGCGGACGGAAACTTTTATCGCTGCGCTTCAACGTTTTAATGGTCGTCGTGGTTTTCCGTGTGATATGTACTCGGATAACGGAACAACGTTTGTGGGAGCGAACCACGAACTTGCAGCCTTGCGAAAATTGTTTGAAGATCAACTCCACCAAAGAAAATTGAAGGACTACTGTAGTTCTGAAGGCGTAACATGGCATTTTATTCCGCCAAGAAGTCCTCACTTTGGAGGCATCTGGGAGGCTGGAGTAAAATCGATGAAATATCTGATGAAACGTGTTGTTGGCGAAACGCGTTTAACCTACGAAGAAATGTATACATTCCTGGTCCAAGCAGAGGCAATCCTCAATTCACGTCCGTTATCACCGTATTCGGATAATCCTAACGATTTTTGCGCTTTGACTCCATCACATTTTTTGACTGGACGATCCTCAAAGGCATTACCGGAACCAAGTTATGACGATCTCAAGGTTGGAAGACTATCAAGGTGGCAACACATTCAAATGATGCGAGACCATTTTTGGAAAAAGTGGTCAGCCGACTACTTGCATACGCTCCAGACACGTCAGAAATGGAAGGGCCGTGTGTTGGAAATCCATGAAGGCGCATTGGTTCTTCTACGAGACGAAAATAGCCCACCACAACAATGGAAATTAGGTCGAATCATCTCAACGCATCCTGGCAAGGACGGCATCGTCAGGGTGGTAACAGTTCGTACAGCCAAAGGTGAATACCAGCGTGCTGTAACCAAGGTTTGCCTGCTTCCTGATGTTGACTCTGACGACTCAACGGGGGGAGTATGAATAAATAAAAAAAAGTGATGCTACAGTCCACATTTCTTACAGTGCACTTTGTGCCATAAATTTGCTATAACATCCACACCATCTACACACATACTTTTGTTACCAAGTCAGTTGAAATAGAACTCTCGTTAAGATCACACGCGCGTCTTTTTACTCGTCACCAAACCATCCGAAAATCCATTATCCAAACCAGTGCATTTATCCTAAATCTACAGGGTTTCTCTCATATTTTTTCCTCATCAATCGAGTAAGGCTCCGTCTTCGAAACGAAATATTCCGAATCCAGTTTAGGGAATGACGTTCCTCAACTTATCCTTTCCATCTTTGAATGTGTATGGATATCGTGCATCAGAGAAATTGGCAAGTATAAGAAACTTTTCCCCCATTCGCCTTCAACAGCTTAAAATGTGTTTTTTTTTTCAGCAGATTTCCACATCACTCGTGGCGTTTTTACCCTTCATTGAATCTTTTCGACTGCATTTTTATTTAAGGCTTTGCTGCTGCTGCTTTTACTAGACACATTAAGAAGGTTTTCTCTTTTTAATAAGAAAAAGACGATTGCAATTACACTCTGTCTGCAAGCTTTGAAACAGAGCAATGCATGATGTATGTGAAGATTTTCATTTGAACTAGCGCGAGCAGCATATGTGTAAGGGTAATTGAACAATTTTCGGTTAAAAAAATTAAATTAAAATTTAAAAAAATTTACATTATAATTAAAGCTTTTAAAAAAATAAAAACTAATTTTTTTTTGTAAAGCTGTTACTAAATTCCACTACCCTAAACTCAAAACGAGAATCCTTCGAAGAAAAGTACATTTCCGTTGATTTCTTTTTTACCCTATAGATTTTTCCTCTATCAATTTCACTTTGTACTGATGTCGGAATCTTTCTCTCTCTCGCTCGTGATTTATCGTAATGCATATCAGTCGGGCGTCTTCAGACAGACAGAAGAAATGGCGATGCTGTTTCGCTATTTCACTTTGCCAAACTCCAGAAGAGAGTGAAATTTAATGAAAGCTGAAATCGTTTTTTTTTTGTTCGATTCAATCTGTTCTTCGATTGAACTTTTAGATTTGAACTTTTTCTTTTGAGCGGGTACATAAAATTAACATTGAGCTGTGATATGCCTGTTTACTTTTTTCGATTGAGAGGAGGTTTGTCTTAACTTTGTTTTTCGAAGATGTAATCAGTAATCTCTGAATTTCTGCTAAGTTACACTGATGGAAGTTTGAGTTCTGCGGCATTAAAAGCGATAATTAGTAAAATCTTATTCGGCTATAATGACATTCATTCTCGTGTCCGATAAGACAAAAACATATCCCCAAAAACATTGAGGAAGAATAGAGGAATATTTAATTCAACAGCCTCATCCCCCCTCACTAGCAAGAAAAAAAACTATCAGCGAAAAAACTCCTTCACGAAATCAGTCCGAGTCATAGTTTTTCTGCTGACCATGGCCCAAAATCTGGCTCTGGTTTCGCACGTTGAACCCACCAATTATATGAACGATGGCCAAGAAAATCGTCCGGATCCGGAAGCAAAACATCCCCCCATTCCTGCTGGAAGGACGTTTTTCTTCTGCTTCTTAGCGAACCCCTAACTAATGGGCTTCCCCCCATTTGAATGTGTGATGGAGGTAATGAAATAAATGCGAGATAAAAATGATTTATCGCCCTTCGATGCGGGCGGACGACGACAGTCGAAGGCAAGAAGTGTGTCTTTTTTGTGCTGTGATAGTTCTGCTATTCGGTGGTCACATGCTGCCCGATATGGTTGACCACCCCGAGACCATAATCACTTTAAGTCAAAGGGAAGTTAAAGCAAAAGAGGTATCGAAATCTTTAGGGAATTTGTTTAATTAAAGCTTAGTTCTTTTAGAAATGAGACAGTTACGAATGCGCGTAAAAACCATTCGTTTGATCGAAACACTTTCTGTTGAGGAAATGAAGGTAATCTTACGACAATCCATGCAAAAATTTTAAAATAGAAATATTTATAGTTTTTTGTAAGAAAAAACTCTATTTTTGGGATCTCCCATAGGCCGGCGCACACATTTTTGGTTATGATATCGATCAGTTTTTCCAACTTATACTTCGTCTAATCTATTTTTTATGTGGCTGCATCCTCCTATGATGTCCCCATCTGAACTGCTTGCCGGTTCTATCTAGACTGAGCCTCTGCTCTCGCCTATGCTCGCTTTTTATGTTCTCTTTACTCTTGCTGTTTATCTCTTACGTCAGGATACCACATCCTCCGCTTGCACAAAAAGCTGCCTAATTGCATTCAGGTCTTTATTCAAAATCCTTCTCTTCTACGCTTAATTCATGCATGTTATTATTTTACTATCTATAAATTGAAATGTTTTCTCTATTCAGCGTTCTCCTCAACTATGTCATTTCCCTCCTTTATTTTCTTTTCGAAGCTTTAGGTAATGATTTTCACTTTCAACTATTTCTCCCGATTGTTCGATTGTTATTTCCATAAACATTCTCCTTCCACAATCCTAATTATCCTTTAGTCCATCGTCTTCCTTTTTCTTTAATCTTCCTTGTCATCTTCCTCTTTGGATTATCTTATGCTTTTCATTATTTTCCTTTTCCATAATCTGTCTTTATACATTATCTTTCTCTTCCGTTTTCTTTCTCTTAAATTCCTTTTTCCATTATCTTTCTTTTTGAATTATACTCTTCCCATCATCTTCCTGTCCATCATCCTTTTTCTTTCAACTTGACATCTTCTTTCTTTCCATCATCTTTCTTGCCTTCATCTTTCTTTTTCCTTTTTTTTGCGCCTTGGGCTAAAACCCGACTGCAAACTCGAACACTGCCTTGAGCTTAACTCTGACTAGTGTTTCGTTCCATTAATTTGCGCCATGGGCCAATCCCGACTGCAAATTTCTTCAAATCTACACTGCCTTGAGCTCAACTCAGACTAGTGTTATAGTTTCAACTATTTGCGCCTTGGGCTAACCCCGACTGCAAATAATAACACTGCCTTGGGCCTAACCCGGACTAGTGTTCTCATTTCTTTCTTGCATATTCACTGTAGAACATTTTGCGCACCACTAAATCTAGCACACCCCCTTGCTCACACATCACTCACGTGCTGCACGCCATCCCGCAGCTCCTGTCATTATATCGCGCAACAACTCTTATATTACGTCCCCACTCCTCACACTTCTTGCATCTTACGCAGCGCCTCTCAAACCTCTCGGAGAACCTTACGCAACGGCTCTCAAACATTTAATAAAAACGTCTCGTAGCCAGGGTTGCCAACTATTTTTCAGAAAAATCTGGAAGATTTTAAAAAAAATTCTGGAAATTTCTGCAAATGTCTGGACACCTATGTTTTGAAGGTGACGACCTTTTTTTTGGTCCCCAGATCTCAATGTTACAATAGTTTTTTTCTGTCACTATATCAGTCACGTGCTCTGTCTGAGTCTCAATTTAACATACATCCTCAAAGCATTTGCCAAGGCTTCGAACCGTTATTGAATTCATAGTTCATAGGTTCTACTAATCATTTCCTCAGGGTGGCCACTCGAAATCCATTTTGGATTTCTCGCATTTTTCTCGACTTTTTCCCGCATGTTAACATGAAATTCTCAATTTTGTAAAACAGGAAACAAAACAAAAATCCGAATATTTATTTTTGAAACCACCTACCTAGACCTAGATTTCTAAGATTTGCCTTTGTTTTTATATTTTTTTCAAAAATCGTCCTGAATTGCCTGACCATGTAGAAACGCGTGATGGAAAGTATGGTATTTTTAAGTTAAAAAATCATCGTTCTTTGAAACTACTATTTTGAAGATATTTTCCTCAAATCCGACCTTCATATAATTCAATATCAAATAAGCAATTTCAAATTGCTTAGCACCTGCTTTGACATGTTTTGTTCCAGATTTCACAGGATCCAAATATCTTTGGTAACCAACGCCCTAGCAGCGACAAGTCATCTGATGTCCTTTCAATTCTTTGAGACATTTTGAATATCAGAGAAACCCCTACCTGAAAAAGACCTCGTAATACATCATATGGTAATATCATCTGATTGGAAATGATCTCGACCGAATATTCGTTTGGCCGAATAGTTTAAAAGGTCAATATTCGGTATTTGGCCGTTGGCCGAGTACAAATGTTTTCGTCCATCATGCTTCCTCTCTATGAGCGTCGGATAGAAGCTTCAATTGTTTCGCCTCCTCAACCGCCTCTCGCTTCCGATTTGCAATAGTTTCTATAACAGATTGTTTTCCTTTTTTTTAATAGGACTCGACATCTCTCGAGTGAGCATACTGGATTAACGATTTCGTTACGGTTATTCCCGTTGTTCAATGAAGAAAGTTAAAACTAGTCAAAACCGATCCAACACGGTAGGAGGATCCATTTCGACCTGGTAGAAATCGGTCGAAGCCAATCGGAAAGAGATTGATGATCAACTGTGAATCAATTTTTACTTGTTTCGCCTTTTTCGTTCAAACTTCATTGAACAAACTTTCACCGAGCCAAAAATTCCCGACTTTTCGGGAGGAATTCCCGGCTTTCTCCTGCATTTTTCCCGGTGGATTCCAAATCCCGTCTTTTTCCCGCATTTCCCGAATGGGTGGCCACACTGTTTCCTGCCATATTACACATGACAAAATCGAATTTTCATAGAATCTTAGAACAATGTATGTCCAAACACAAAAGTCTGGAATTGTCTGGAAGAAATGCCAAAAGTCTGGAAGTCTGGAAACCTACAAAAATGTCTGGCAAAAGTCCAAAAAGTCTGGAAGATCCAGACAAAATCTGGAAGGTTGACATCACTGCTCGTAGCGCCTCTCCAACTTTCCGCAGCACCTTCGCATCGCAACGACTCTCGCACTACCAACTCTAGCACTACCCCTCTCGCACAGCTAATCGGATCAAGACTTCTCTTTCTTCGAGAGGGGCAGTGGTCCTGTCACGGTCGCCAATATGATGTCCCCATCTGAACTGCTTGCCGGTTCTATCTAGACTGAGCCTCTGCTCTCGCCTATGCTCGCTTTTTATGTTCTCTTTACTCTTGCTGTTTACCTCTTTCGTCAGGATACCACACCTCCTCCATCAATTTCTGCTACTTTTCGGTCCAATACTCCTTTTTAAAAGAAACTGTGGGCAATTGAGTGGATACAGCTGTTTCGAAATTAATAAAACTTGATTATTTTTGAGCCCGCGATTAAAGCGTTTTTAATGGAAAGTCTGCTGGCAAAGTCTGACAATAACGAAGTAAAATCACCATGAGATTGAACTTAAATTATATTCGGATAATATAGACCGTAGGTTGCAAAATACATATACAAGACTTCTCTTTTCAGGATTTTAAAAATAAGCGGAAACAAAAGTTTTCGTTTTGAATATTGTTGTTTTTTCACAGGAGCAGAATCTGGCAAAAATTTCTATTTTATACAAAACAACCAGCAGATACATTCCGTCAACTGGGGCAACATGCAACACTTTTCAACTTCAATGGCTTCTAAAATCTTAATGCTTACAGATAATCATACCTCTTGTACATCAAAAGTTTTAAGGTTGATGGGACATCAAACTGACGTAGTTAGAAAAATTATTGGTTTCACCAGTTATTTTTAAATTTACAAAAACATGCGATTTTCACCCTTCTAAGAAAAAGGGGTAATTTGCAACAAATTCTGTAATTAATGAAAAATCAAATGAAAACGTTTAAAAATTGAATTTTTTTATACATATGTGATGTCATAACGCATAAAGCACCAATTGCAGTAATTTTTGGTTTTGTTCGAATTAAATTCTACATTTTATCTGCCAAAAATGTTTTTAAGAAAAAAGTGTTAATCTGCTGCATACATTTAGGGGTAAAAAATACTACAAAATATTCTATTATCTTAAATCATGTAAAAACATCTTGGGGTTGATGAAATTTTTATGTTAACAAACGTATAATGCAACACAATCATATCTCAGCATACGAGAACGCGATTTATGAGATTCAGTTCAGTTTTGCATTTTGTTGCGTTTTGCCCCAGTCAGCTAACTGAATTAAAAAAATTTTTATTTTAAAAAATTTGGTGATTGTTCGAAAAATATTTATACACTAACAGTGTTGGTATTGGATAATGAAAGCAATAAAAAGTTTGTAGGTGATATCATTAAGCCAATCCGTCATACGAGGTAAAGTTTTTTACAACATAGAAAAATAGAAAAATTTGAACATCTATTGCTCGATTTTTCAACTTTTTTATGAGAATCAAAAACTTCAAAAAAAAATTTCACGATGTCAAAAATTATTTCATTGTCAATTTGTCATCATTCAATTATAACTTTATTTCAGTATATTGAAATAAAAATTGAATGAGTGTTGTGGTATACAAATGTTGCATCTAACCCTGCTTTTGCATGATGCCCCGTTTGACGGTACATACTTTAATATGCTAGGGACCTTACCACGAGCAGATATGTTATAGGATTAAAACGTTGCAGTTGGTTTGAAATAGGGATTTTCATAAGTTTCGTCATCTCAAAGCCGGTCAAAATCTCAAAACCTTGGTACCGGCTATACATCTTACGAGATCTGGAACTAGCAAAAATTTGTCGTTTGAGGCTAGGTTTGAATGTCTCATAACTAGGCAGCACTCTCAGCCTATCGGATTTTTTTATTTGACATTTCATCGATCTTCTAAAATTTTGGAATGAGACTAGACTTCCCTTATGGCCCTTAACCGTAGTTGCCGATCATGTGCTTCACTCCAATGCTTGATTTGCAATTTGTGAACATTTTTGACAGTTTTTGTTTACTTTTCCACCCCTCATATACAGTTATTCTTTGAATAATCACTGGTTTTGTCAGCTATCAATTTGATGATGGAAAATATTTTTTTTTTCTCTTGCAGCGTAAATATCTAAAAACGCGTTAATATTAAATTTTGAAAAAATAGGTCGGATAGTACTTTTTACAGGCAGCAAAATGCTGTCAAAATTTTGAATGTCGGGTTACAAGTAAATGAGCTCTTATCAGTAAAAGAAGGGGTCCCATTTCTAAAAGAACTAAGCTTAAGTAACATTCTTTGGGGTGGAAATTTCAATAAAGGACAGTTTTTTTTAGAATTATTTTATTAGAAATTTATTTTTAAAAAGTTCTCTTCTCTTCTCTTTAAAATTTACCGTGTTTAAGGATTTTTTGAATCTCAATCAGATATTCCATGGATACATATTTCGTTTGAACATAATGCCAACAAGTAATAGAAGCTATAAGCGCGTTTTTTTATTATAAAATAGTAGACCTTAATCTTTTTGCAAGATTTTTTTCAAATCACTGATAACTACCTGCTTTATGATTCACAAAGATTTTTTTTTAAATCGATGAGGATTTCATGTTAATAATAGTTTGTTTATTATCGAATCAAGTGTTCAACAAGCGCGGTTTTGTTTCTATTATTAGTTTCTAAGTTTCGTTAAAAATTTAATAATTGAATTCATTTATTGAAGCACATTGTTATGTAAAACTTGTATTGAAGTAAATCTATAATAGTGTTGAAGTAAGAAGTCATAACGTTTCCGAAAAAATGGAAATTAATTTTCGTGACGTCATAACGCATTCTTCACCCCGGTGCAACTCCATGAGCTAGATGTAGAGGTGTGGATGAACTCGGTTTGCCGTGGTATAGGTGATCGAAAAAACGTAAACATTGTGTGTATAACAGTGATGACGTCATAACATCATCGGGGCTGCAGTGCGTAATACAGTTTACTAGAAAAGTTGTCAAATTAACTTGATTAAAGTACTATAATACTGAAAATAGTGAACACTCGTATAAAAGGTGAAACATATATCCTTGTTGAGTGAATTTCCCATCTCAAAATGAGTATTGAATGGCTTTTTTTAGCGTGATTCGGTTGTTACAGAACGCGTTTTTTTACCGTGGATTGTTCCGTCGTCGTGGAATAACCATCTTAGAAGATCCTTTATTGTAATCGAGGGCGATGACTTCAACTGATCCCCAAGTTTGCATTTCTCTGTAGAAGTTCTTCGACCACTTGCTTCCGGTTCCTCACTTTAGCTCTGATGGATCGAGTAGACTCAGTTGGAGGGCAACGAACGGATGGCAAAGCTGAGAGAAAAAACGAAACATAAAGAATATTGCGATAATGGCCTAAGTTAGAAATACTTACCAGATACCAAGGGTTCCTTCGATAGCTGATGAAAACTCACTGTTCTATTTTGCTTCTTAGCGTCGACATGCAAAATTTTGCAGGATTTTATGCAGCACTTGGTCATTTTTTCATTAAACAAACTCTTATGACGTCATTGATGCGAATCAGACCGCATTACACGCACACCAGTCTGAAGATACTGATGTATTTGTGACAGCATCAAAATATCTCCGCACCTTATGTAAAGCACATGAGGTGCAACTCACGATGCATTGAATTCCTCTCAAAAAGTTTGAAGAGGCCCCCCATTTTCGACAATTTGTGGCGTTGTGTGTGTCATGAACTGAAAAACAGTAGGGGAGATAAGGGCATAATCGCCACCTTAAGGAAAACGCTTATTTATCCATAGAGAACAGCTCTAATATGTGAATTACATCATTGTTTCGTGCGCAGACACTCAAATAGTCTATCGCCTGATTGGATGAAACTTGAAAAAGTAGATAAAAACATTTAAAAATGCATTTTAAATTTTTTGCTGAAAGCTGAAAATTAGCCACTGTAGAGGCATAATGAGAACCCCCCTGGGGCAGTATAAGCACCATTAATCAAGGCAAGATGAGCGTTTTCTGCCGGGGAATCTAGCAGCGAATTCGACCCGATGAAGTCAACTGAATAATAGAGCTACAGCTTGATTTGTTTCATCTGGCCTATTGGTAAGGTGTCGGAGAGGTAATCAGAAGACTCGAGTTCGATTCCTGTTCAAGGCGACTTTTTTTTTTCATTTATCATTCATGACCGATGCAAATCCCCTCGAACAGGAATCGAACTCGAGTCTACTGATTACCTCTCCGACACCTTACCAATAGGCCAAATCGACATATGAAACTGTAGCTCTATGATTCAGTTGAGTTATCGAGTTAAATTCGCTGCTAGATTATACTGCAGAAAGCGCTCCTCTTGCCCTGATTAATAGTGCTCTGTTCGCCCCAGGTCAACAAATTTAAGTAAAAACGCGTTTTAAAATTGATTAAAGTGAAAAATAAATATTTTATGATGGTGAAAATTGAGAAACAATGTGTAAATTTGTTGGTGCTCAAAAATTATAATTTTTTCGTCACTTGAGAACCTAGCTGGTTATTATTTAATATTTGTGTAAAGATGAAAAGGATATTTCTTTTTTGGTGTAAAATTAATGCTATAGGTAGTACGAAACAAATCCTCATGAAAATTTGTTTAAGAAAATACGTACTTTTGTAGAAAAAAGGACTGCTCATTATGCCCTGGGTGCTCGTTTTGCCCTTATTCCCCTTTTTGGCAAAAAAAATTGGTGATTGTCCGAAAAAATATTTTTACACAAACAGTGTTGGTATTGAAAAACAAAAGCGATATGAAGTTTGTAGGGGATATCATTAAGCCAATCCGTCAAACTGGGTAAATTTTTCACGACTTCGAAAAATGTAAAAAATTGTACTTGTATTTTTTGTATTTGTATTTGTGACTTTTGAGAAAGAATGCCATTGGTTCCAACTTTAGTGAAGTAATTCGTAGTGTCCGACCGTAGACAACACTTTTGGAAATAAGTGAAAACTAACATAAAAAGAATTCTCTTACCACATGAACATGTTGTAAATTGATTTTTTTCCTGATACAGTTTAGTGATCAAATTATTGATACTCTTCAAATCAGTAGAGGAACTAATATTAACAAAAAGTTATTTTTGAAGTTACCTTAAATGTCCGGTAGTAAACAAGTTCCCCCTCTAAGTTCCCACTCTAAAATTATAAATGTGAAAATTTCGTCTCTTGGTGTGAATTTCAAAATCTTTTTATTCAAGTTATTTGTAGACATTCGTTTCAAATTTATTTGTCAGTTGTTTCGGAACTTTGTTTCCGCAACACGGTCCTTTAATGCGTTAGAGTTCCGGAATCCGATTTATTTTAATCCAATTCTCACCTCACCACGCTAAGTGCAACAATAAAAATCGAAACCTCATTGCCGGATAAAAAGCACCAAAGCAAAAAAAATATCATCATAACGTTTGATCAAAAAGCTTTTCACTCCATTTTGTCGACACGTTCCACGTGTTTGGAAAGCTACAAAATTTCGAGTCCAAAGTATAGACAAGTGATGACAGGACGATCGAGTTGTGTGCCTGAGTGCATCATTGATGGTGTTAACCTGGGGTGGAAGAAAAAAAAACACCCGCCACATCACCAAATCGTGCATCACTTTATTGACTGTAAAATCATTCCGGACCATCGACAAAAGCGCCCTGCTAAAAGGTAACACATTTTAGCATATTTTACACCCCCGCCCAATCCTATTTCCTTGTGCTTCTCCGTCTTTGACTGCCGTTTTCCGTTGATGGGATAATGCGGTGTGCTCTATTTCACTCTATACCTGTACTACATTTTATTCTTCTGGAACGATGGAACAGCGCATCGAAATACTGTTTCACGATTTTATCACTCCACCTGAACGATAGAGAGCAGCTATGAACAGGGTAGATTTTTTTATAAGGGGTTTCGTTTCGAGTACAAATACTGAAGGAGGAAAGCGAGGAACACATCCCATCTTCATTATTGTCATTGACCAAAATAAATTTAGTAAATCGAGGCGTCTTAGAAGGAGAATTTATGAATAAAAGTTTTAAAAATTTAGAAATCTGAGTCGTTAATTTTTCCTCTGAAGACTGAATGACTGAGAAAATTGGAATTTATCTAGCTATGTGAATTCTTAGCTCCGGTTATAAAATTTGAATCTGGTTAAAGTCAGATTTTCTAGACTATCGTTTGGAAGAGGAGAAACCAATCCAACGGGTTTCTGAACGCATTTTTTTCGAGCATACTAACAGGAAATTACGCTGTTTGAATGTTTCATTCAAAAACCTTTAGTTCTACCATGAAACTGATAAGGTTTCCAGGCCCTTCCTTGAACGTTCTCAGTAATGTGCATTAAAAACCAAGTTCACTTTTTCTCGTGTTTAAAAACCTCACTTTTTCCAAAGCTTCTCATTAGCATTCCTTATCGGACTACAGAACTGAACCTTATCGGCATACAGGTATTTTTCGAGTTTGTCAGCATCCTAAGTAGCCTCCCTCTCATTGAAGGTATCAGCTCACATGAAATTTTAAATTAAGCTAAAGATAGCAAACCAACTAAAACAAAGCACTGAGTGGCTATCTGGTTTTATCTGCCAAACCATTCTGCCCTCGAGAGTTTTGAATAAAAATTATGCATGCATGAGCCACGCCAATTAACAGTTAAAAATCCTACGCGAGCCTCTCTGGGGCATGTTATCTGGTGCTCGGGAAAAATCTTTCTGAGGGAAAAAGTGGTAGTTATATCATATCACGACACGTGGTCGTTTGCATCGAAATGTTATCTTTTAATTTTCGGGTTAGCTGTCTGTATACGCTCAAGTGGAAATCAGGTATGAATTCATAATAAAAATAAAGTTATCGCACTGGAGACATTAGGCTTTCTACAAAAAAAGGAATTTCCCCATAAAAAATAGTTAATATTTTTTTCTCTAGTTGAGGAATGGAGTAATAAATCATAAAGTTCCTTAGAAAAATGAAAACTCACCAACAAATTTCACATTACCATACAAAACAAAATAGTTTTCAATAAAGTTTTTATTTGCCTTCTTGCCAATCTGCTTTGGCATAATTTTCAACTTATTTCATTCATATGGTTCAAAGGCTCATAGTTTTAGATCGAGTGGTTCTCAAAAATTAATATAAATTTCTAAATTTTAAATTTCTTTTCACAAAATAATCTTTGACACACTTGTTACAGAGTCACAATCGTTGTGAATTAACAGGATGAATCAGAACATATTCGGTGCACTGTTCTGTATCTTTTAAACCCTTGGAAATAACGTTTAACGAAAAATAAAAAAAAAAGTTTCTTTAAGTAGTGGAGAATGAAGATACATGATCCCCTTTTCCTATTTTCATCATATCTTTATATGAAAATTTAGCAACTCACCGTTTTTTGCATTTTCGGACAACGTGTAATTTTAAGTTAAAATTCTACAACAGTTAGAACGATACATGAACCCTGAAGATGGACCAGTGTTATAATGACGCTCAAGAGCGTATTAGGTTTAATTGTGACATCTTTGTGCACCACTAACTGAGTTGCAGCTTTCACAAATTGTCAGTCACATTAGGTACTAGCAATCCATGCGTTACTTGATAACGAAAATTTTTTTTGTTGGAAATCTGCCAGGTGCCAGCTTAAAAGTTCAACTGTTTTCACACGATTTGACCACCGTATTTTGTTTATCTCACCGTTGATAAAATTTTATAACTTGTAGACTAAAGCCTTTTTATCTGTGTGACGAACCAGACAGAAAAATTGACATTCCTTAACTTCTTCTTGGATTTAACTTTATTAAAACCTCCCTCATTCCTTGCCTTTAAGAAATCATTCAATATTAGCTTTCATTCAAATTACAGCACGCCGTTCTAGGTCACCCCCAACGCGCAATAATTTTGGTCGAACATTTCTTTATTGAACGCTTTTTCAAAAACCATTGAACAGATTGTCAATAAATCTGAACATGTAAACATTACACTACTAAAGGGTGTCCACGATGAAATTGCCACATTATGAAATTGAAAAAAAGACATACACCGTCTTAGCCGATTTAGGCTTTACAGACTGAATAAATGACGTGGACAACTTAAGATTAACATTTAACACCCAGTACCGAGATGGGAATCGAACCCATGCCATCAGTGGACCTAGCGATTACCGTCTTACCACCCGCATAGTAAAGTATGATACACCTAAACGTCCGTATTATTCCATTCTGATTACATTAATAGTAACGTGTCAAATAGCATCTTGGCTCAATGTGTCTTTGCTAGAACAGAAAAATATTATTTCCGAAAGATACGATTGATATTCTAAAACCCAAAAAGATAATTTTTGCAACGCGATAAAACGCGATAACGAATTATTTTTGAAAGATTCAATCAATGGTCCTGAAAACAAATTGAGTTTTTTTGCAACACGCCATCAATTTTTCTGCTGTCATGTCAAAACACGTGGCTGAGTTGGCCCGGGTTGTGAAAAAATCTCCCGGGACTCATCGGGACTATTTTCAAGAAATCGGAACATTCGGAGATGGCACCTGCTCTGATGGTAATGGTGAGTAACTTATATTTAAAGTAATAGTAACCAAAAAAGGATGCATATTAAAAATATGTTTTCTTCCAGGAGCTGTAAAGCAATTTTTGGCAGCTTCAGACGAGGGCGCAAAATCGCAACTGGAACTGCGATAAACGAATCCGACGGGAGCGCAGAAAAATAAAGATGGAAACGGTAGCAACACTTTGGCCACTATAGGTAACACCAACCCTTCCGGTCTACATCCTCGGCACCATCTCAGCATCTCGGGAACATACTGCCTTAGTGGAACCGCTTTTTAAGTGTACGTTTTTGGTGTAGTGTGATTTTTATAATATGTTGTGATTAAATGTTGAATAAACAAACCCTAATAACACGAACTTTTATTTATTTTTATTGATCTTATTATTAATAATTGAAGATACATCGTATCATCCTCGTTTTATGGGTAGTTTATTAACAAAAGAAAACATGTATGATCCAACCGGTTCGTTGCATTTGAATCGTTGTTGAATCGTAACTCTACTTAACAACCCGTTCACTGTATCGTAAAGTGTGTCCAAACGATACCCAAAACGATTCATATAATCATACTTGAATAATCTGATAATCATTAGGGTAATCTTTTGGGTGTCTCAGGAGAAAGATTACAGTAACGGTTATTTTATGATACTGATCTATGCGGGAGATTCGAGAACGTAAGTGGAGATGGATTGGGCACACGCTGCGAAGAGATGAAAACGAGATTTGCAGAGAAGCGCTTGACTGGAATCCAGATGGGCATCGAAGAAGAGGCAGGCCCAAAAGCTCGTGGCGGCGCAGTCTAGCCGCTGAAATCCGCACAGTTGACGAGAACCTTGGCTGGCAGCAAGTGAAGACGCTGGCTCCGGATCGCCAGCAGTGGAGATCTTTTATCTCAGCCCTATGCGCCGGTCAATCGGCGCTGGACCCTTAGGTAGGTAGGTAGGATCTATGCGGGCACGCTAACCACTCGACCACCGAGACGTACTTATGAAATTGCTCTAACTTTTTAAACGTTGGGTAGAATTTAATGAAAATTTGGTTGATTTTAGTTCATAGTGCATTGTTTACATCCTGCAAGTTAACACGGTAAAAAAAATAAACTTCACAGTAAGTTTTTTGTACGCATCTCGGACAAAAAGTGTAGGGACTCAACGTTAAGTTTAATGCATTAAACTCAACTCTAAGTTCAGCGTGTTTAACTCTACGTGAAGTTAAATGCACTTTACTCAGCAGAAAGTTTTTCCTGGTTATCTCGCCGTTGCGTAAACTCAAAAAATCGTAAAAATTTGGGATTTTATTCGGATTAAAGGGTCTAAATGACAACATTTAAAAGGAATTACATTACAATGTGTTTATTGATCTGTTTTCACAATAAAGTATTTATTGCTTCCTGGAGACTTGACTCAGTTCGGGACCGGACCAGTACTAGTTTTCTTCCGTCTACATCCGGGAAGTTTCCGGTTTCCACACGCAAAAGAATTTAGAATTTAATTTTACGGGATTTTTTCGTGCCGTAGGATAAATAAGCTGAATTGACAATTCGTTGGAAAATAAAACGTTCGAAAAAAATTGATAAATAAGTGTTGCGATTTTCTTAATATTATTTTTAAATTATTTTTTTATCTATCGTTTTATTTGGTCAGGTCATATTGATATATTGCTGATAACTTTTCGCTTCGAAATTTGTGCTGCTGCATGGTTATAACAAGGTAATTTATTAATTATTTATTTAATGGATTCTTTTTTATTCAATAATTTTTGAATTTTTAACAGAATTTAA
Organism: Uranotaenia lowii; assembly: GCF_029784155.1. Classification (NCBI taxonomy): domain Eukaryota; kingdom Metazoa; phylum Arthropoda; class Insecta; order Diptera; family Culicidae; genus Uranotaenia; species Uranotaenia lowii. The sequence goes on from NC_073693.1 coordinate 51,629,251, forward strand.
CGACCCAATTCGCTGGTAAGAGACCCCCCACCCTTCCCCAGAATTAAGGATTCATTTCATAACGCAATAAGTGTAGTGATAGTGTACATTTATGGTACTTTTAAACTAATAAATAAATCTTATTTTCGAAGAAAATTAGTTGGATTTCTATTATTATGATTGAAAACAGAAAAGGAGCAAATCCTAATAAATCATGTCAATACTAAATACATTCTACGTAGCGTTCACCATCACATCGCGTTGAACTCATTAAAAATTCACGTAATATGTATGTAATATGTAGTGAGTTTAATGAATCACAAATTCTTATAGTGACGTGCTACATAATCTTCCCATAGCTTTTTCGTGAAAATCAATAGGATAAAAATCATGAGTTTTTCACGTAGCCGTTACGTGCTAATTATTTATTTTGCGTGCATCAAATTCTTGAAAATTTCGGATACTACTGAGGTTCTTCATTAGTACACTAAGGTATTCGGTACCTTGGTACTCGATAGCCACTTCACTTCATATCGTTGTTTCTGGGAAGTGTTGACCAAGCGAAGATTGAATTTTATCATTAAGTTCTGATCGATTTGGATTTTTGTAAAGCAATTTGTGGTTCATATTTAAACGAAAGCCATCAGTTAAATAGATTGATCCCTTATACACTTTGAATCTTTAAGCACAGAAATTTTTCTGGGCCCTTAGCTTTGAGACATCCAACCTAATATTTCTTTTCCAAATCCTAACTATAATTTATTAAAACTAAAACAGGGATTTCGGGTCAACTCACCTTAGTCGTCCTCATATAATGCGAATATGCGCATCCAGATTGAAACGGTCAGTAGCCTTTCTATCTGTTTCCTTTTTAACTTGCTCGTCTTGGCTCAAATAGGTGATATTTTCGGCCAGTCGCCTGTATATTTTCTTTGTAATCCTAAAACCAAAAGTAAAAGTCACTATTTTATTTGTAGTACCTTTCAGACTTTAAATTGTTTGTTAGGTAATAAACGAAATTCTATTTACGTATCAACAATAGAATGTCCGTCCCGTGATTTCCCGGTCGGAAATTCCCGGGAATTTTAAAAATTCGAGAATTCCCGATTCCCGGGAATCGTAGTTTCATTCCCGGGAATTCCCGACATGTATGAAATTATTTCTTTGGAAAAGTCTGAAAGCCTCCGTGATCATTTTTTAACCCTCATCCGCATTAGGGTGTCATTTTGACACCATTGCAAGTTTGAAGGCTTGTAACTTTTTTCAGAAGCTTCAAAATACAAAAATTTCTTCGGGGACCCTAAATGAATTCAAAAGTTCTTCAATATTGCATCTTTACTTTTTTTATGGACGAACCCTGGAAGCCTGGACAAAAAAACTCCCTGTTCCGACTTTTGGTGTCATTTTGACACCACAACAGTAAAATCTATTTAAGTCGTTTGAATTATTATAAACTTCATATAAAACTTATATCAATAGAAACCTTGTAATGTCAGTAAAATATGTTTAGAACATTATATACAGCTAAAGTTACAAATTTTCTCGTTATTCAGCATGAAAGAAAAAAAATCTGAAAAAACATGCCTCACGAAAACTGCTGTAGTTCATATGTTACACGTCCAAAAAAATATTTGCCTTATGCATATGAAAGCTGAAGTTAATGTCTACATCATGAAGACAAGAAATATTTTTTTAAATTTTTTTTAATGAAATGGTCACAAAAAGTTCAAAAAAGTGGTCTAAAAAACCTACTTTTCATTCGATTGCTAGTAAATACTGTTTGAGCGATGGTAGAGTTTTGGAAAAAATATGACTACAAAATACATTAAAATTCCAACATTTTGCTGTCTTTAGATTTTTGATGCAACAAAAATTGAATTTACTGGAATTTTTCAAAGTTCACTACTCTGCGCGATTTTTTTACAAATTGAAATTTCATCTCTTTTTGTGGTCCACCGTCAGGTTGTACCCGGATTATCAGTGTTTTTACTTTGTTTGGACCAACCAAGAGTATATTCATTGGAAAGCACATTTAATCTTCATTCTAGTGAGGTGCTGCAATTCACGCTGTGAGATTTCACAAAAATATGAAAATTATAAACGTAAAATCATTCCTGAATTTCTAGAACTACAAGCACCTCGTCCAGCAAAACGTGTTTGTTTGCTCTCCGAGTAGGTACGGTGGGTGGTGATTCGGGCAGAGAGCGAAGCCGACAAACGAAATAATGATGCGTGTCGTACATTTCTTGGTTGAAAATATTCTATTGAGAGTAGTTTGCATTTGCTATTCACGACACGCATCATTATTTCGTCTTTCGGCTTCGCTCTCTGCCCGAATCACCACCCACCGTACCTACTCGGAGAGCAAACAAACACGTTTTGCTGGACGGCTGCTTGTAGTTCTATAAATTCAGGAATGATTTTACGTTTATAATTTTCATATTTTTGTGAAATCTCACAGCGTGATTTGTTGCACCTCACTAGAATGAAGATTAAATGTGCTTTCCTATGAATATATTCTTGGTTGGTCCAAACAAAGTAAAAGCACTGATAATCCGGGTACAACCTGACGGTGGACCACAAAAACAGATGAAATTTCAATTTGTAAAAAAATCGCGCAAAGTAGTGAACTTTGAAAAATTCCAGTAAATTCAATTTTTGTTGCATCCAAAATCTAAAGACAGCAAAATGTTGGAATTTTAATGCATTTTGTATTCATATTTTTTTAAAACTCTACCATCGCTCAAACAGTATTTACTAGCAATCGAATGAAAAGTAGGTTTTTTAGACCACTTTTTTGAACTTTTTGTGACCATTTCATTAAGAAAAATTTAAAAAAATATTTATTGTCTTCATGATATAGGCATTAACTTCAGCTTTCATATGCATAAGGTAAATATTTTTTTGGACGTGTAACATATGAACTACAGCAGTTTTCGTAAGGCATGTTTTTTTCGGATTTTTTTTCTTTCATGCTGAATAACGAGAAAACTTGTAACTTTAGCTGTATATAATGTTCGAAACATATTTTACTGACATTACAAGGTTTCTTTTGATGTAAGTTTTGTTTAAATCGGTCTAATACATCAAAAGTTATAACGATTTGAGCTTGTGGTGTCAAATTGACCCCACAAGTGCTGATTAGGGTAATGAAATCTAATGCGGATGAGGGTTAATCACGCCGTATTTATTGAACGAAAACCCACAAAAGTTCGAAAAATATATGAAAAATCGCGCACCAGGTAGAAATATTGTGTTTTCTCGAAAATAACATTCATGCACTTGTTTCCCTTTGGCTTTGGAAGCCAGATGAACTTCAAAACCTCAAATTGAAGAATATATTCTTTTTTTTTCATATGAAGAGTAAATATGTAAAGTGTTGAGAAAAACGAAAAATTATTGGAATAATCAAACAAATAAAAACATAATTTTTTTATCAACCCCTAGTAGCATGGATGAATTTTTCATTTGACTTATTCAGATTATTTTATTGTTCGTTAGACTGTTTTTAATTTATCATTGTTGAAACAGTTTGATCAATTTGATTAAAAATAAGTTAAAAGAAACATTGTTAAGTTTACATTTTGAACAAATTATGGGCTCGTATGCATGAAAGGTTCGATAAGCTATGTATATTTGAATCGAAGTGCATATATTTTACATGATTTTGAATTTTTCCCGGGATCCCGGGAATTCCCGGGAAATAGGCCACACGATTTCCCGATTCCCGGGAATGAGAAAATGGCCGGGAAATGGACACTCTAACCAACAAGGCCGTGCGAACGGGGGGGGTTTTAGGGGTTTAACCCCCCCCCCCCCCCCCATGGAGATTTTTTCCAAGCAAAATTTTCACCGTAGTTAAGAGAAATAACTTGATCTTAGAAGGTGTGAAATAAGTGTTAACATGAAAGTCAGAAATTTTTCTCGCCTCCGGCAGAAATAAGTATTAACTCACCCTACACTGGAGACATTTCATTTAACGAAATTACATTTATATTGCCGTTCACGAATTCAAGCTATTTTTTTATTGTAAATTTCGATTTGCAATTCAATCAACATTTTTTATTGAAACCCTAAACTTGACATTCAAAAACACTACCTCGTCTTTAGAATGAATTTTTATTGAGAAGTGTAATGAAACAAATTGTGAGTTTGAAATATCAACCATTTTAACATCAAAATTGATTCACCAAATATTAATTTTATAAAATTAACAGCCATGTATCATGACTGTAACATGACTCATGATGGTCATCAGAATAAGCAAAATTAAATCTAAAACCTAGTATTCTCTACTTTATTACTAAAAATTTTGATTTACAAAACATCTTGCTGATATGAAATGTTCTTCACGAAACCAATTACAGTCTCAATTTTATTTTTTGTTTCTTTTTCTTCTATATGCTCAACATCACATTCGAAAGCGTTGAATGAAGTTTTAAATCAAATTGAGTTTTAGATATTTTCAAAGCAAAAAACTAAGCAAACAAAACAAAAATAATGCGCTTAAATCTACCAAATAAATTATTCAATTATAGGCACCCAAATGCTGTTTCTTTGATTCAATTGAATTCTATTTATTAGTTTTTAAAATGGTAAGACAAGTTTATAAAAGAAGAAATATTCTAAAATGTTTAAAAACTAATCATTTTCTTCTTCATATTTTGTTTTAATTTTCAAATACATTCACCGAATTTTAATATTAAACTATTTTGTTTTTGTTTTTTTTAATTAAAAATTTTTGTGTTCTGAAATCATTATTTTCTTGGAAGCCTTTGGAACTAAATCTGTAATAAGAAAAATATAGTTTTCACCTTCCGTCCTTTCCAGGACCCAATATTCCAATTGAAACCGACAAAATATACAGAGCTAGAAATTTTAAACTCTTAAAACTTCTGTTAAAAATTTATAAACTTATAAATTTATAAATTTTATTTTTTTTATTTTAATAAACTAAATATAATATTAAATCATTTTTTTAATCGATCATAATTGTTAACTTATCTTTAGAAAGTTCGAAAATTATTTCAAGTAGCAACTTAAAAGTTAAATTTTTATGCCAATGTTAACTTAATCTATATAAACCAGTGATTGAAATCCTCAACCATTTTCTCATCAGAGACATTCAAAATACACACTTTGAGGCCTCGTATAGTAATACAGGAGACGATACATATACATTCATTCAAACCTCCCCCCATGAGGAGGATCTGCTCCGAGAGACACTATCCGTTCGCTGCTCAGAACGAACTCTCTCAACGTTCGGTCGCTACATGATGCATGAAGTAAACGAGGCACACATACTCATTTACGTTATTGAATTTGATGGACTCAAGCCGATAGCTTTCGTTGAGGAGAACCGAACTTATTGCATAGCATAGGCCCGCAACGTATGGAGCAAGGAGAGGGGAGGAAAAGAAACGAAAAAACTTGCTGCCTGCGTGCGGTTGCTGTGCAATAATAGCAATAGCAGAAAAACTTCGGGTATTCGATCCAGGCACAAACGAGGAGACTCGGGTTTGCTCTGCCTTTTAAATTCGGCTCCTTCAAGAATGTAACAGGAGATGAGTGAGAGCCATTCGTTTGGTTTTTTGGATTCGCTGCCTCGAATGTATATTGCTTCTTGAAGATGGGCCATGTGAGAGCGTATGCATCATCGGTTTTGTCGTTTTCGCTGCCTCAAAGCAACCTTTGCTTCCGAGTAAACCGTTGAGCGAGAGATGGTTGATCAATTCATGCTCAGCAAAATTCAATCACTGATATAAACTCTGTGCATTCAATATTAATAAGAAAACATTAATTTTATTTTTATTTTTTCAATTTCTTTTTGATCATTTCACAATCTGTAATTTGTCAGTATAATTGAACATGTTGTACTTTAAATATGAAGAGCTATTATTTTGAACTTCAGAACTTTTTAATCTTTTTACTTTACTAACTGGAAGAATTTTAAAATAGAAAAGGGTTTTATCTTTGACTTGTTCACTGGCAGTCTTGAAATAAACTGAAATGTTTCCTTCTTCTTCCAAATAAAATTCAGTTATCAACTATTGAATAAATTCTTCTAAGTTCAAAATTGTTTTTTTTTCCTGATTCCCACATTTCAAATCGTTATTTTTTTTATTTGTTTGTTGAAGAAAGTACAGCGGAATTTTTAATCATTCCTTCCACTGAAAATGAAGAAAATTAATGTAAATTAAAATCAATAGTAAATAGTGATAATTTTAACATTTCTAACAATTTTTAATAATGGTCAATTTTTAACCTGATCTAACATTTATTTGAGAATTCAGATTTTCTTTTTAAAACTGGTGTTATATTTTATCTATTCTATTTCTGTGCCTCTTGTGCCCGAAGCTTCAGTCAAAATTTTGATTTTTATTCTTTTTCTGGTGTTTCGGAAACATTGATTGCAAATTTGAAAACTTTTCTGCTTTAAATTCATTTTAAAGGAAATTTCTAGTTTCGAATAAGGAACATCATTTTGATTTGAAACAAGCATTCTGATTTGTTTTGAAAATTTTGATTTATGTTACTTTAATTTATCGGCCTTATCGGTGAAATGTGATGTCCTTTTTAGCAGGGACATCTGAAGATTATGAAATAACCTTCTACCCATCTATAAAAATTTCATAATCTTTAGGTGTCCCTACATCACCTTTCACCGATAAGGCCTATAAATTAAAGTAACAAACATAAATTACGGTGATTAATTCTCCATAAAATTTTGATTTATTTTATCAGTAAAATTTATTATTTTTTAAGTTTGTGGGTTGATCATAAGTAAGAATTTGTTGAGAAATCAATTACCTTATTTATGGTATATTTTTGGTATTGATATTATTTTCGGCTAAATTTTGAATTTTGAAAACCCCCCCCATGGACGAGGCCTTCGCACGGGCCTGCTAACCAACATGATACAGCTGCGGGGTTCTATTCGTCAAATGGTCAACTTCCAGTTTATGTACAGTACTTTAAGCATCAATCCATCAATTTTAGGGGTCATATAAATCATAAAGGATTAAATAACCCGGAAAATCTAACCCTGCTGAAGGCCAGCAGGTTTTTTGGAGCGAATCCCGTCATTATCGGTTGGCATCGATCTTTTTCAGTTTCTCTAGGCAACGAAGCGGAGAGGCCACAGCATCCGGTCTGACGCGTTTTCGCAGTTCCTGTCAAAATAAATTATGTTTTTATAGTTATTTTTTTTTTTAAATCTGATAGTATACTGACCTGACCGGATCGCCTCCGGAGGATTACGATCGTACCCTGAAATCGATCCATCTGCGGAAAATAAATTCTCTTCCGGAGGATCACTCATCATAGTTTAGACACCCTATTTGCTGACCTCAGCGACCATTTTTTTCTTCATCTCTGTTGCATCCCGAGTCTTCCTACCATTCTTTTTCATCTTCTGTTTGACAATTGCAAAATTTTTTCAAAGGGCGGAATTGAGGGCAGTTGTATGGGTTGATGTCCTTTTTGACAAAATCCACCCGTTGCACAGTGGGGATTTTTGATCAAAAAAAGGTATGTATCTATTACTGTGACGATCGCCTAAACAGTACTAAATCCTGGTATGCTATCATTTCTTATGTAAAAAACACGAGGAATCGAATGGTCCACACAGCTTTCTGATTAAAAGACTCTGAACGTCTCGTTTTGCCCGATTTCCCCCATTTTAAGGTGTAAAGTTATAATTCCAATTGTACCTTGAAACAAAAAAAGTCATGTAAACCATACTTTTTTACGTAAAAATGTTGGCTGAATCGATTGGTACATTCCAATTTTTGTTTTAACAACGAAAAGCGGTTCATTTTGCCTCTTTTCCCCTAAAAAAAAGAAATTTTTCAAAGAAATGCAGTCAAACAAAGTATAATCCAACAATTTTTTATCATGAATTATATTTTTTTGTAAATTTATTTATTCTCTAGCTCACCATGTCGCTTTTTGCACTATTTCTGTTTTAACTAAGAAAAGCGGTTCATTTTGCCTATTTTCCTCTAAAAATAAGAATTTTTTGAAAAAAGAAATGCAGTCAAACAAAGTATAATCCAACCACCACCACCTGATTCAACGTTTTTTTTTCATCTGTTTAATAGCATTTTCGTTTGTTAAAATGTTATTTTTGAATAAATTGCATGAATTTAGGGGAAATCGGGTTGATTGAGGGTCTTCTCGTCAACTTCACGTTTAGCGGTGAACATCACTTGATTCAGCTGTAAGTGTTACACCCGAAACAATGTTTTTTGCATCTCTTGAATTCATTTCTTGTTTGTAATCATGTATTTTTCAAAAAAAATTGGATGAATTTAGGAGAAATCGGGGTGATTGAGGCTCTTCTCGTCAACTTAATGCTAAGCGGTGAACATCATTCGATTCAGCAATGAATTTTACACCTGTTTCAATCATTTTTGTGCATTTTCTGATGCATTGTCGATTGTCATAATGATTTTTTTTAACATATCGCTCGATTTTAGGGGAAAACGTGTGTTCGAATGGAAATTTGAACAAGTTAAATTTTGAGATAAAAAATTTCAGATTCACCTAAATTAATGAACTTAAAAATTATGGTCTGTTTGTAAATTTATCACATAAATATAAAAATTTTAAAGCGCCGCATTATGCTCCAAAACTCCACCATAATCTAGATTCACTCTGTTTTTTTTTCATTAAGTATCATTTTCAAAAATTAAAGTTCAGTTAAATTGAGTAAAGTTGACAATACAAGATGAAATTGTAAGGGATCTAAGTAAGCATCGATCGTTTGAAGACGTGTTTGACAGCCTTTTCCGAAAATTTTCTACATCATCATGATGATATAAAAAAAAACAGTATAAAAATCACAGTTTGAAGGAACAGGAGCCGAGCTTAAGGTTCAGTGAAAATTGTGAAACATTGTCTGTGAACAACTGGGAAAGGTCAACGGTGGCAAAGATTGGCCTGTGGAAGTAACGTAAATCGGGCTAAACAGGACCGTTTTTCCTACAGGGCATTTTTTGTCAAATTTTTCAGGTTCGCCACCTGCCGTCAGTATAGACAGAAACTGGTTGAATTTTTGTTCTAAGTTTCATGTCAGTGTGGTCAGTGGTCAAACTGTGGATCTTTCGGGTGAGATCAATCCATTTTTTTTATTTGTTTTCAAAATTTTTTCTTTACAAATTTACATTATTACTTCATACCCGAATTCTATAAAGCTATTAAAAGGAAACTCCTCGCTGCATTCCTCTTTTGTATCTGTATCTTTTGCGTTTAATGTCACATGATAAAATTAAAATTAACGGAAATGTTACAATTATAGATTTTTGCTTGTAAAAATAATGAAAAATGACTTTTGCACTTATTCCTCTATGGCTCTGAGCAACTCAAATATATAAATGTACAAACAAAAATTTTAAACTTATATCGAGTTTTGCCAATATAGATAAACTGACCTTGTTCTTCCCCATTTAACGCTATGACAGAACAGGATTGAAGAAAATTATAAACTTTATCCATAAAAGTAAAGTGCGAGACGGCGTCTGGTTTTCTCAGTTTTTTTTTCTTTCTAAAAGAGCAAAAGAATCCATCCTGTATCCATGTTTTGAAAGAGAATTTAAATCCTACTCCTTGAATCGAAACTTCCAAGTGTCAGGTGCAAGGGAGCAAAAAGTGAAGCCAAAACTACACTTTCCCGGTTACGCTTTGCAATTTCTGGTAAACGATTTTTATGCTCCAGTGTTCCGGCTTTGATTGCCACCTTGAAAATTCCTTGGGATCTCGGGTCTACCATTGTGAAACACTGATTTTTTTTTTCTACGAATTGCAATTTGGATCAAATATATGAAAAAATAGGAATATCTAGCTTGAGGAGATTTTTTTTTGTTGTGAGCAACCTGTTAGGATACGAGAACACACAAAATTTCTGGAAAAGATTGGATGTTTATAGTGGCAAATAACTAAGATACTTTTTTCTTTTTCATGCCAAGTATTTAAAAAAAGTACTTCATATTACAGTTTTTTCAATTAAAAACTTTTTACATAGAACTCTTTGTTTAAAAAAAATGCAGAGGTTAACATTCTTGAAAATATCTTACGAAGCGTCACTATTTTTGAAAATGTACAATGATTGATTCAGTCCTCTTTTACGTAGGACAACAACCTGATGGTTTTCCTGTTTTCTTTTCAATTTCCCTCGTACCTTCTGTAGGTACATACGCGGAGTTTATTTCCGCACACGAAGCCGTGAGCACTTTTGAGTAGTTTGAAAACAAACCTTAATTTTTTAGAAAACAAATGCTTTTCAAGAAAAAATCTAGCTATCAAGCTTCTTAATTGGTCTTATTCTTATTGAAAAATTTCCATAGATCCTTAAATAAAAATCAACCGCAATCCTTGTTTAAAAAAAACCTTTCTGCATATCTTCTAGGAATCCCTTCCGGGAAGTAAAACTTAGAATAATATCGAATGACACATGCAAATTTTTTGTGCTAGGAATCTTCTAGCGCAGGGGTGAGCAACCCGCGGCCCGCGGGCCGCATGTGGCCCGCGAGACCCTTATGTGCGGCCCGCGAAGCTTTTTTCAAATGTTCATGCCTAAACTTTTTTCTTCAATGGATTACTAGGAAAAATGAATATGACATGGTCAAATATGCGCTTATATGCATTTTCCCAATAGTCATTCAGATCGTTGACCTTTTCCCTAGCTTTTAAAGCATTTATTATGTTCTGTTTAAGGCATAAATGCAATATTGTTTATTGGCATAATGTAATATTGGAGTTTTTTTTTTTTATTATTCAGGAATCAGGATACATTTTTCCTAATAATTCAACTCCTTCAAATTTGAAAAACAAAATCCATTAAAGTGAGGAAGAGCAGCTAAAATTCGGAAGCTACACATAATCAAAGGAATTTCGAAGCCCGTTAGTCAAGTCATTATTTTCGTTTCAAGTAAAAATAAAGTTTTATGATAAAAAATATGCTCAGCAGAAAATATTTTTAAATTATTCTATCGAATTCGGCAAAAAGGATGGTTCGGTTAGCATTAAAATACTGGAAAAAATTAAAACCAAAACCTTGTGAAATATTTTTTATTTCTGAATATTGGCGAAAATTACGAAAGTTTAATAATAATGACTGGGTGAACGTTTTTGAATTTTTTATCAACTTGAATTATCCGGCATCAAAGTTACCGACAAAAATCAAAGTTTTTGATAAAAGCAATAGATATCTGAAATTCTGTGATTCGACCCAAAAGGTCTTTGAGAATTATCTGTGATGTTTTTTTAGAAATTTGATAGAAAATTTATAACAAACATCGATAAATTGAGTTATTTCACTTTTCAATCGCATTCCCCATTACCAAAGTCATTATATTACTAGAGAAATTATATCCCAATAATATCTAAATAAGATGAAAAAATTAAAAAATCTGCATAAAAATTCTAGAATTAAGAATGTAGTTTTGTAGATAATTGCTTAAAAATATGTGAAATTGAAATTTTTTCTGTGATTTTGACCACCCTGTTCAATTTCAATTTAAAAAACGGGGGTTTTACCGTTTGAAGGAGAAAATCTAGGCTTTGAGGACAAGTTTTAACTGTGGAAAAAAATCCTACAAAGTCAATTAGCGATTCAACTTCCAACGCTAAGAAGACAGCAATTTCTTCGAATACATATTTTTCACACTTTAAGTTATCACTGTGGGAGGCTCCAGGAGATTTTTAAATGGAAGTGATGACGAGTTGTAGTACCATCGGTTTTAAAAAAATGTTTTATGAACGAATGTTTGCCAAGAAGTAATTTAAAAAAAATCGAGAGAATTGAAAAATGTCAAACAGTTAATGATACACCTTCTCAATATCGGGTATTCAAAATGTCGTGTTGAATTTCTGATGTTAAAAAAGTGAATTCGATTTATCTTTCCTTTTTCAGATTTGTTTTCGCTAAAAACTTTCGGTTATAAAAATGCCACGAAGCTCTGCTTATTATTGAAAAAAAAAAAAAAAGTTATTATCAGTGCGGCCCGCCGACAAAATTTCAAATTTAAATTGGCCCGTTGGTTCAAAAGGTTGCTCAACCCTGTTCTAGCGCCCATCATCTTCCTTATCTTATCGAGCGAGGAGCAAGTGCTGCTGCAGTCGTAAAAGAAGCCTTCTTTAAGAAGGTTCATTTTTTTCCTCCATATTATGTGTGCAGCAGATTCACTCACGTATTATCCTGGAAATAAAAAAAAACAGCAGAAACAGAAACAGTCTGTCTCTTTGAAGCTTCACTACTTCCAAGCCGGATGAAAACGGGATGGTTCCAGAGCGTAGCACGTTTTTTAGTTCTGCAACAAAAATTCCTGCCGAAGACGCCACCAGGTTTGCCTATCGTAAAACGTAACCTATTTTTTTTAGGGGAAGTAAGGGTGAAAATATTCCAAATTTTCTAGATATCAATCTGAAATTACCGTGAATGTTGAGTTCCGCAGCGTTTGGAAGAGTGTTTTGACATATTGAATGATATTATAATTTACTGTGCCGAGTCAAATATTGCGCCGTTTAAAAGATTTTTCTTCCTTGTAGAGACGCTTCAAGATTCCGTTTTATGTTGTCCTGAAGGGTCAATGAAGATGGTCAGTCCGGAGGCTACTGGTTTCGAGAAAATAAAGGAAAAAACACTCTCATATTTAGCAAGATGAAATGCGCCTGAATCAAAATATCTGCCGTTTTCGGACAATAAATTAGAGAAAATAAAAAAAGAGCAAGTTGCAGAAGGCAATAAAATTTGATAAGATGATTTAACACGGTCGTAAAAACGGAAGCAGGGCGTCAGAATGGGGTGATGAACGATTTTTTTTTGCTGTTCCTGTGTACAAACATACTTCCTAAACACACATCCCGCACTTTCAGTTCCCTCGTCGAAAAACTCCAAAGGATAGCTCAAATATATTTATTGCCAACATTTTGGCTTGGACGAAACAAGGCGGCCCGCAAATAATATTTTCAATGCGACCTGCTACCCACTAGCTTCTTCTTTCGTGTGGGGACGCTTTGTTTTTATTTCTTCTGAACGGGGCACTTCCATCCATCCATCCATCGGATTCATTCAGAGATGGGAAACTTTTATCGACCCATCATGGTGCAAGTCGAAAAGGGCCATTATCAAGGAAATATGACATGTAAGAACACATGGTTCTACAAACTGGCAGGGCAGGCACGCGACACGTTTCCAACCATGCCCGTAGGCTGTTTTCGAAGATTTGGCAATCGTCAGCAATTTTTCAATGGAATGTCTGAATGGAATTTAAAAATAAGAAATAGTTTCTTAAAGTTTTCCCAATTTTTGCTTTGGGCGCATTTTAACTGAGTATCATTTTTTTTTGTTTCGAATAAAGTAATTAATTTGTCATTCGCGACTTTATATCATCGTTGCAGCTGGCGGACAGCTACTAAAAAAACACACAACTGTTTCCGACGTGTTCCCTAGGGCTCGAACTCACGAACCTCGGATCAGGGGGCAATTGACTAGCCGACTCAGTTACATCACAATTTTCTTGAGTATTTTTTCGTTATTTTTCGTTACAAAATTCAATTGGAATTTTTCACTCAAATGGAAACATAGAAATTTTATAGCTGAATTCTTAATTCTCTATTAAAATTTCTTCTTTGGATTACTAATGTTTTTTATAAATCTTCTTTTGGTTGTATTTTGTATTTTCAACTTATTTTTCAAACTTTGGAATTTTAAATCGAAATGACAATATTTTTTTTTCGTTGTTTAATGATATTTATGTTTGCAAGTTGCGATCTAACCCTCTTCAATTTTCATAGGAGCATAGTTTATTTCAAATGTATAACTAAGTTTTAGGAAACCCTCACTCTATCCGATATTAATCATTCAAAATTTTCAGTGCTTTATTCACTACAAATTTGATGAATAATCTGAATCCTAAAAAAATTATTACTCTTTTGAATGATTGAGTAAATTCAGTTAGTGAAGAAATTAAAATGTGTTTGAAATGACGTGTTTTAAATTTTACATGACGCATAAGGTCGGTCCCAACGGCGTATGGAAAACACGGTTTTGGACCACGCTAAAACAGTCCGCCTGGCACCGGTGGCTTAAATTGCTGTTTTAGCACAGTTATCGATTTCAAAATTCCCAACCGTTATACGCCTTTGTTCCAAATTCATGCAAGTTTGAAACAGGATTCTAAGAAATACGACGGATAGATTTTGACGTTTGGGTTCACGGTGAGAAAATTTTAGCCAACGATGATTATTTTCACACATGTTCGGGTAACATTGGGTGTGATAATTGCTTCTTTTTGGATATTATTTGAAAGTTTTTTTTTCACTTCAATCAACCTATACGTAACATAAATTGAGAAAAGATGTTAATAAAAACCATATCCAGTATAAATAATGCATGTCACACTATTTTTGACTTAGTATCAATAAATAAATAGCTGTTTAGTCCGTTCGAATAGTCAAAATTGATCGATTAAGGCTATGATTATTTAGTATCCGGGCACTTTATTTCGGTGATAGCTTCGTTAATAGAGCTCTGACTTTAACTTTAATAGCGTTGTGTTGGTTATGAAAAGGACTACTTTGCCTATTTTTGATAGATTTTTAAGTTAACGTGTGTTTGAGATATTTACGATGCAAAAAGACATGGTAAAAATAATTTTGCACAAATTTGCTCCTTTTACGCATTTTGCGCCTCGAAAATTCTACATTGTTGCTCATGAACTGTTGATTTTTTCTGATTTTTTTTCGGACCAAATGGTTAAGAAGTATAAGGAATCACTCTAGGATCCACACGAAGCTCAATCCAACCATCTGAGTTCAACCCTTTATCTTAAATATGGTAAAAAGTCTATGGTTATTGGGGATAACAGAATGCAGACTCCCTAAATAATGCAAAAAATCCATTTCCGGCAGGCAAAAAGTGTTGCCGTAGACACCAATTAAATAACTAATAATGATTAGTTCCAAAGATCGCAATCTGTGCATCCGGTTTTTACGCAATATGACAGATGTATTCTGATGGACAAAAAAATTAATGTTAAAACCGGATTTAAGAGATCAAATTCTTCGAGATGCCTACTCATGAAAAGGTTCAAACCAGATTCCAATTGCTTTTTCCAGGTGAGTTTGTGTAAAATATCATGATTTTACAAAGGTTTTGCTTCTGTGGTAAAAAAAAATCAATATATGACTGAAAAAAGTATGCAAAGATAAAAAAAAAGAGATTTTATGAAAAAAAGATTTCCTGAAATCATTGATAGTTTTTTTTTTACATTAAATGTCATATTGACACCTTCATTTCCTCCATAGAAAGTTTTTCAATCAAATGAATAGTTTTTAAAATACACACTTTTGTAACGAAATCCTGGTAGAATAATTAAAATGACCGTTCTGGCAAAAATAATATTCGTAGAATGAGTTCTGAAATTTTAGATTGTGTAAAACTCAAACTTATGTATTTTTTCTGATTAAATGGGTTTTTTTCTTCTCAATTGTTGGGTGTCTACAATGAAAGTGTATCCGTTTAAAATTTGCTCTCACATCGGTGGGGAGCGCGTGTTTTAGCCGATTCCAAAATTTGAAATTGTGCTAAAACTGGTGTACCTAAAACCAATATTTACGCCAGTACCGTTGCAGGTGCTCAAATGTAACTGTTTTCTCGCAAATTTTACTACATAACTTTTTTTTTCCTAAATGCAGATATTTTTTGAAGGGCCACACAATGAAATTACTCTAACTATTAAACCGTTGGGTAGAATTTAATGAAAATCTGGGTGGAGTTCATAGTGCATTGTTTACATTCTGCAAGTTTTTAAGTCCTGTGATCAAAACTCGCGGAAATGGAGTAGAAAGATCAGCTCGTGCGTGATAAAATATTGCGCAACAAGGTTCTCTCGCAACGTTCCATCGCTAAAACGTTGGGAATCGCGAGTGATTGAGCGGTTCGAGGAACGATTGATCATCGATCGGAAGCCCAGAAGTGAAGGAAAAAGTATTCCGTACAACACCAAAAATCACAACCGCTTAGCTGGGGCCTTCAACCGAAACCCGAAGTTTTGTCCAGAAAGCCAAAACTAAGGCATGGGTTTCGAACGTTCAAGGTACAAAAGGCCTCTAATCGCGATGAGGAGCAGAACAAGTCTGCCAAAACCCGTGCCAGTAAGTTGTACCTCAACATGCTGACGGAAATTGAATGCTGCATCATGAACGACGAAACATATGTGAAGGCCGACTTCAAACAGATCCCCGGCAACCCGCTTTTCACGGCCAAGGATAAGCTCAGCGTTCTGGAGCATGTTCGCACTCAGAAGATGTCCAAATTTGCGAATAAATTCCTGATTTGGAAAGCCATCTGCACGTGCGGGAAGCGGAGAGCACCTTTCGTGATCCAGGACACGATGAACGGACAGGTGAACATGAAAGACTACCTCCAAAAGCGGCTGCTTCCTCTCTTGAAGGCCCTATACAATTTGATTTGGCTGAAGGAAAAGGATGTAGAAGATTTCTTCCTTCAAGCCTCCGGCTAGCTCATGGAGGGCAAACAAATTTTATTTAATTTTACATGCTTTATTTGATAGATTTTCATGAGGTCAAACCTCCCTCTTAATTTGCCTCCTTGGGCAGTCAATGAAAAACATAATGATTGGGCGAGAGGGCAACAATACTAATATCAACACTGGGAACTTACATGCATACAGTTCTGCAGGACACCGACATGCTAGTGGAGTTGGCTACCAGCACAAAATCTCGTTCACAGGCGGACGATGTCATCAGGACACCAAAGGCTGGCTGGCTTCCTCCTTCCATCTCGGTGTGGCTCACGATTGTCGACATCCCAGTGTAGCTGCTCCCAGACCTCACAGCAACGATTTGCTTCGCCGAATTGATGCAATCTCGGCGACTAGTGCCTGGGAGTAGTTCTTCTAATGCTCGATCTATCGACGATGTTCTTCCGGCAGGAGCTTCCTTAAAACATGCTGCAGGTCATCATGCGTTGCACCTTATTGGCTCCCAGTCCGAACCGACCTCGTCTTCGGTTGTCCACCTTCGCTCGTCCTACACAAAGCCTTCAATGAGGGGCTCTTTGGCAAATGTGTCTTCTTATTCTTTGCTTGTCTTTGCTAACGGTAGCTTTCTTTTGTCATGCGTCATTGGCCGATGTCTTGGCGTGTGTGCTGATGGAGCAGGAAAAGGAAGATCAGCCTCCTTTTAAATAATTTGAATTTACTGATTTTTTTACCTGACTCCTGGATGTTGTGTCTTTGCTTAAATTGCACGAAGGAAGTAATCCTCGCGCTATGTTTGCTGTTGGCTTGTGGCTTTGTGCGTTGGCTGTGTCGAAGGGGATAGAGAACTTAGTTTCTCTCATAAAAATGAAAATAAAACTTTTACCTCGCTTGCCGGATGGTCCGTGGAATGGTGTTTTGCCCTTCTGCTTGATTCTGGCCGTGTTTCCCAAAAGCCTCCGGGCGAGTACCTTCGGGATCAGTTTTGTGATGCTCTTTTTCACCGAATTACCGAACACGCGGTTGAAAATTTCCGACTGAATAACGGGACTAAATTTGCGGCTATCGATAATCGGACATGCAGTTATTCCGTACGTTTTGCCAACACGCACTAGGCCACCCAAACTAAACAGCACAACTTTCAGCACTCGGTTCCGTGAAACCGTAAAGTAAACTTGCACTTTGCCCCCGCAGAGCGGTTTTTGGTGCTTTTCTGATGTGCACGCGGCGAACAATGACGACTCACCTTTGGTCTTCTCTTTTTGTCGCCAAACCGGAAAATTGACTGACACGTCCAGTGACGTCTTGTTGTCTTGAAATATGCTTTGTGCTTTCTTTTTTCTTGGTGATCGCAGCAGAATGTTGTTTGTGGTTGAGGTCGGTTCACACCAGTGGATGCACTGAACAAAATCTGTTTCGAATATTGTTGATTATGGTTTGCCTAAATCTATTTAGTTTTAATTAGCATGTTTTTTATCCGAATTGGTTCTACATATTAACAAAAGAACCAAGTATAATTAAACTGTTACAGCCCACAACGTCCCAAATATCTTCTGGCTAGATTTGGCCTCATGCCACTACTCCAAGGACGTACTGGAGTGGTATGCGGACAATAAGGTCAATTTTGTGCTAAAATATTCGACCCTTCCAACACTCCGGAGCTCCGCCCCATCGAGAAGTACTGGGCGATTATGAAGCAGCACCTTCTTAAACGACCTAAGGTAGTGAAGACAGTTGAGGAACTGGAGAAAGTATAGGTTTACATGAAAAAAAAAACGGTTGATTCACAGGTTGTGTCGGGATTAAGGCCAAGGTGCGGGCATTTGCGTCTGGACTGTGAATAAAATATGAGTAAAATGATAAAAGTTTAATAGTTATTTTTCAATCCCTGAAAATTTGATGGCAATCGGATGAAAACTTGAATTTTGTGAATCAATTTTGTGTGCGGCAATTTCATCGTGGACACCCTTCAGCAAAGTTTAGAACTTGCAAAAAAACATCTACATGTTATAAAAAGCCTTGAATAAGGTTTGAACCTTGCTGGTGTTTTCCGATGAAAAATTTCGAAGTAATTATCTTCACATTCCTTTTGATTTTTTTTGACGTAGAATTACGTCTTACGGCAACACTATAGGGGGGCAAATTGAAATTCGCGAACGGATCTCGCGTCACGAAAAACGCCTCTTTCAAAGACATCTTTCTTAAAAGACATACCAAGCCTGCTCAACGTTGATTGGCTATTCGAAAGTGAAAAAAAACTATGACGCCCCGCCCCTTCTTGAGTTTTGTTTTTTTCCAGCCTACGAAAGGTATAAAAGAAGGGGTCGACTGACGGTTTGTTTCATTTTTGTAGAGAAATTCAAACCTGTGGCATGGGCCGAGCAGAGCAGAGATGGCCAACAGCGGCAGGAGCAAGTAGTGATAGCTCAGATCACCTGCGACACCAATTACCCATCCACACCACCTAAGACACAAACACACACACACACACACACACACACACACACACACACACACACACACACACACACACACACACACACACACACACACACACACACACACACACACACACACACACACACACACACACACACACACACACACACACACACACAAACACACACACACAAACACACACACACACACACACACACACACACACACACACACACACACACACACACACACACACACACACACAAACAAACACCACACACACAAACACCACCCGCCCCCCGCAGCCTATTTCCCACCATTACCCACCGTACACCTCCCTACCACACTTCCAAACACCAACCATCGCTCACCAACCACCTATAGCATACCACCCACCTATCGCTCCACCCATCCTTTTCACCCATCGCACACCACCACCCGGCCTTCCATGCTACTGGCCCTTCGAACATTACTATCCATCCTTACCACCCACCGATCGCACACCACCACCACCCACTCACCCATCGCACACAACAAACACCCACCCAACCATCGCACACCACCATTACCGACCCATCCATACCACCCTTCCATCACACTCTTTATCTCTGAATGTAATAGAAAAGTCAAGACTCTCTCTTTTTGAGATTTTGGCCCTGAAAAGGACCGTTTTTAGAAGTTTGATATATGAAAACATAATTGATCCAACGATTGCTCCGGAATCCTAGGTAAAAGCAACAGTTTTAGCTAGTGATTGCTACGTGATCTGAAGGGGGAAATAAAAACAAGATACTGATTCCAACGAGACGCATGAGGCTAAACAGTTTGAAAGCTTTTGCATTGAGTCAAGCGTTTAGATCAAAGCAGTCGTTGTAAACTTTTCTCGCAAGCGTTTGATACAAAGCTCGTGTGTTGATCACATTACTTGCATAACTGCCGGGCGCAATCATTTCGACGACATCTGCCTTGTTTCTGCTTATACTAATATTTAATTCGACTTTTGTTATGCAGTTGAAAATGCTGCATACTATCTTTATGGGTCATTTTAGATCATTAATAGGTATCAAACGACAATTTGGGGAAGAATGACTTTTCTTGAAGATAAATTCCTTTAACAAAAATTCGACGTACTTTATTCTAGAATGCTAGTTTAAGACGAAAAGCACATTGACGCACAAAGACATTGTAATTCTACGTGAACTTCTCGGTCGTTTCTTATATACAACCTCTGTAACTTTTTTTTTGTGAAAACTAGGATTGCGAAGTTTGCAATCCAATCTCCAGTTTTTGCCAGGAATAATTCGTGTAAATGCGGCAAAAAGTGACAAAAAACTGGAAGAAGATATAAGATTTAGGAATTGTAGAACAGTGTGTGCATTTATAAAAAAAATACAAAAGCTTCAAATTTCATATCAAAATTCCCATGTATCAAATTTTTTGTTTTTAATTTAATGACACAGGGATATATTTCCCAATGATGTGATTTTTCAGGAAAATATTTTCCAAAAGAAAATTAACAAGATTGATTTTTTTTATTGATTAAGAACCTTTTTTGTCATTCACGTTCATTTAACTATTTTAAAATAAGTGATTTTAACTAAACAAAATCGAGCTGAAAAAAATAAATTTCTTTAACAACTTTCATTATTTTTGTTTGTTCCAGAATTGAATCCAGCTCACCCCCTTAAACAAATATCTTATTAAAGCATTCAGTCGTTCCGTCGATAGAGAAAATCCGCTGCTGGGCTAACGTTCTTAGTATGAGCCCGTAAAAAGCAACGACGACGTCTCTGAGGCCAATGCTGGTGGTCAGCAGATTTCCTACAGTTAGCTGCCACATTTGAAGGCCCAACTGCCGGCCATAAATGGTTCGAGGACATCAACGCAACGGCCGACGACGGCAGCAAAACGATAACCAAATCCTTGCAGCAAGAAATCTTCGGCAGCCTGGAAACTCCCACTTGGCGTAATGAAACGACTCTTATTGTCGACGATGGCAGCTGTTAGGGTGAGGGGAAAAAAATCTTGGTAGGTACCAACACACTTTTTGCCAGTATCAGCAAATGTTACCTTGAGATGGAGCTTAACATTCAAACAAGTGGGAACCTGCATCGATTCTGTTCTAGGGTACAGTGATTGACGTAAGAAATACAATTTGAAATCAGAATACTGGTGAAAAATCAGTTAAGGTCTGATAAATTTATTCATTCACTGTCTTTAAAGAAGCGGTCCTAATCGAGACCCCTACGGTATATTGAAAATTACAATGGTAGCTTGCCGAAGAAAGATTCCTGCGGTGATGATTCAAACTTTTTAATTGAAATTTTCGATTTTGAGTGAAGTTAATCTATAAAACTGGTCAAATCACTACGTTTGCCACTGTTGGTCCATCGGTCTTGCTGTTATCAGCTCTTCCCTACTCGAAAGGGACGGATTTTTTCCTTCCATATGATCCAAAGTTATGCGGGATTGCGAATCCCGTTTGTTTTCTTCTGTCCTGATTCCTTCCGGCACTTCTTGTGGCGTACCGAAAGCCCATCATCAAAGTCCCACATGGTCGATGAACGATTTTTATTGCCTTTCGAGCATTAAAACAGATTACCTACCCAGGACCGTCGTTCGTCGTATGTAGGAGTATGTTTTTTGCCTTCCTTTTGCCGCGGAGCCAGCACTCTGTCCAGTCACGGAAACACTTTCACCAAGCGCTAGTCTTCCTTTTACTTCGCTCTCCGGTAGGTTTTATCGACGATGGAAGTAAATCTCCTTCGAGATACATATAAAAATTGGGATCCGGAATAAGAGGGACTGCATGCGTGGGTGATGTATGGTGTGGTCCTTACACTGATTCACAAGTCTTTTACGATTTATGAGCCATATTTGTACTAATAGAGTTCTCAATACGGGAAGGGAGCAACAGTCTGTAACCCTGATAAAGAGGTGATACTACTACAGGCTACAATTCACTCAAACGGTTCCACTCAATGTGTGCTCAAAATTTATGTCATCATACATAAGTCGCACTGACTTCAATCATTTTGTTGTCTATACTTGTTTAATTTTAAACGCTTTGTGAGAACATTTTGAAAGAAGTACATTCATCCTATCAATTTTTATAATTTTTATAATTTTGCCACTTTTGTCATTTTTGTCATTTTTGTCATTTTTGTCATTTTTGTCATTTTTGTCATTTTTGTCATTTTTGACATTTTTGTCATTTTTGTCATTTTTGTCATTTTTGTCATTTTTGTCATTTTTGTCATTTTTGTCATTTTTGTCATTTTTGTCATTTTTGTCATTTTTGTCATTTTTGTCATTTTTGTCATTTTTGACATTTTTGACATTTTTGTCATTTTTGTCATTTTTGTCATTTTTGTCATTTTTGTCATTTTTGTCATTTTTGTCATTTTTGTCATTTTTGTCATTTTTGTCATTTTTGTCATTTTTGTCATTTTTGTCATTTTTGTCATTTTTGTCATTTTTGTCATTTTTGTCATTTTTGTCATTTTTGTCATTTTTGTCATTTTTGTCATTTTTGTCATTTTTGTCATTTTTGTCATTTTTGTCATTTTTGTCATTTTTGTCATTTTTGTCATTTTTGTCATTTTTGTCATTTTTGTCATTTTTGTCATTTTTGTCATTTTTGTCATTTTTGTCATTTTTGTCATTTTTGTCATTTTTGTCATTTTTGTCATTTTTGTCATTTTTGTCATTTTTGTCATTTTTGTCATTTTTGTCATTTTTGTCATTTTTGTCATTTTTGTCATTTTTGTCATTTTTGTCATTTTTGTCATTTTTGTCATTTTTGTCATTTTTGTCATTTTTGTCATTTTTGTCATTTTTGTCATTTTTGTCATTTTTGTCATTTTTGTCATTTTTGTCATTTTTGTCATTTTTGTCATTTTTGTCATTTTTGTCATTTTTGTCATTTTTGTCATTTTTGTCATTTTTGTCATTTTTGTCATTTTTGTCATTTTTGTCATTTTTGTCATTTTTGTCATTTTTGTCATTTTTGTCATTTTTGTCATTTTTGTCATTTTTGTCATTTTTGTCATTTTTGTCATTTTTGTCATTTTTGTCATTTTTGTCATTTTTGTCATTTTTGTCATTTTTGTCATTTTTGTCATTTTTGTCATTTTTGTCATTTTTGTCATTTTTGTCATTTTTGTCATTTTTGTCATTTTTGTCATTTTTGTCATTTTTGTCATTTTTGTCATTTTTGTCATTTTTGTCATTTTTGTCATTTTTGTCATTTTTGTCATTTTTGTCATTTTTGTCATTTTTGTCATTTTTGTCATTTTTGTCATTTTTGTCATTTTTGTCATTTTTGTCATTTTTGTCATTTTTGTCATTTTTGTCATTTTTGTCATTTTTGTCATTTTTGTCATTTTTGTCATTTTTGTCATTTTTGTCATTTTTGTCATTTTTGTCATTTTTGTCATTTTTGTCATTTTTGTCATTTTTGTCATTTTTGTCATTTTTGTCATTTTTGTCATTTTTGTCATTTTTGTCATTTTTGTCATTTTTGTCATTTTTGTCATTTTTGTCATTTTTGTCATTTTTGTCATTTTTGTCATTTTTGTCATTTTTGTCATTTTTGTCATTTTTGTCATTTTTGTCATTTTTGTCATTTTTGTCATTTTTGTCATTTTTGTCATTTTTGTCATTTTTGTCATTTTTGTCATTTTTGTCATTTTTGTCATTTTTGTCATTTTTGTCATTTTTGTCATTTTTGTCATTTTTGTCATTTTTGTCATTTTTGTCATTTTTGTCATTTTTGTCATTTTTGTCATTTTTGTCATTTTTGTCATTTTTGTCATTTTTGTCATTTTTGTCATTTTTGTCATTTTTGTCATTTTTGTCATTTTTGTCATTTTTGTCATTTTTGTCATTTTTGTCATTTTTGTCATTTTTGTCATTTTTGTCATTTTTGTCATTTTTGTCATTTTTGTCATTTTTGTCGTTTTTGTCATTTTGACAATATTGACAATTTTGACAATTTGACAATTTGGACAATTTTGAAAATTTGGACAATTTTGACAATTTTGACAATTTTGACAATTTTGACAATTTTGACAATTTTGACAATTTTGACAATTTTGACAATTTTGACAATTTTGACAATTTTGACAATTTTGACAGTTTTGACAATTTTGACTATTTTGACAATTTTGACAATTTTGACAATTTTGACAATTTTGACAATTTTGACAATTTTGACAATTTTGACAATTTTGACAATTTTGACAATTTTGACAATTTTGACAATTTTGACAATTTTGACAATTTTGACAATTTTGACAATTTTGACAATTTTGACAATTTTGACAATTTTGACAATTTTGACAATTTTGACAATTTTGACAATTTTGACAATTTTGACAATTTTGACAATTTTGACAATTTTGACAATTTTGACAATTTTGACAATTTTGACAATTTTGACAATTTTGACAATTTTGACAATTTTGACAATTTTGACAATTTTGACAATTTTGACAATTTTGACAATTTTGACAATTTTGACAATTTTGACAATTTTGACAATTTTGACAATTTTGACAATTTTGACAATTTTGACAATTTTGACAATTTTGACAATTTTGACAATTTTGACAATTTTGACAATTTTGACAATTTTGACAATTTTGACAATTTTGACAATTTTGACAATTTTGACAATTTTGACAATTTTGACAATTTTGACAATTTTGACAATTTTGACAATTTTGACAATTTTGACAATTTTGACAATTTTGACAATTTTGACAATTTTGACAATTTTGACAATTTTGACAATTTTGACAATTTTGACAATTTTGACAATTTTGACAATTTTGACAATTTTGACAATTTTGACAATTTTGACAATTTTGACAATTTTGACAATTTTGACAATTTTGACAATTTTGACAAGTTTGACAATTTTGACAATTTTGACAATTTTGACAATTTTGACAATTTTGACAATTTTGACAATTTTGACAATTTTGACAATTTTGACAATTTTGACAATTTTGACAATTTTGACAATTTTGACAATTTTGACAATTTTGACAATTTTGACAATTTTGACAATTTTGACAATTTTGACAATTTTGACAATTTTGACAATTTTGACAATTTTGACAATTTTGACAATTTTGACAATTTTGACAATTTTGACAATTTTGACAATTTTGACAATTTTGACAATTTTGACAATTTTGACAATTTTGACAATTTTGACAATTTTGACAATTTTGACAATTTTGACAATTTTGACAATTTTGACAATTTTGACAATTTTGACAATTTTGACAATTTTGACAATTTTGACAATTTTGACAATTTTGACAATTTTGACAATTTTGACAATTTTGACAATTTTGACAATTTTGACAATTTTGACAATTTTGACAATTTTGACAATTTTGACAATTTTGACGATTTTGACAATTTTGACAATTTTGACAATTTTGACATTTGACAATTTTGGACAAATTTTATTGCTGACAATAGAACTGTTATTCTTGTTCTTATTGATGATTATTTTTTATGTGAATTTTAAATCGCCATCAGCATAAAAAAACCAATAGCTGTTGGACTTCCAGGAAATTTGCTTTCACAAATGTAAAATCCAAATAGTAGTTGCGCTGAGTCAAGTCAACAAGAAGGCTCAATAAAAATTTGCTCTTCTGTTGGAGCACTTGGTCCCAAACCGTTCATTTTTTTTTGGGGGTTTAAACCAGTTATCTTTTGCTTGCTATACGCTCTACAAAACTGCATGACTCCACTCCAACACCCCAAACCCTCAATGTTTTCCAGTCAGTGGCGAATTTATTCAGGTTTTATTCAATTTTATTTATGCGTGTTTTTATTTTTTATCTCACTTCTTTTTATTCGTGTCATAGCCATATCAGCACCATCGGAGCATAAAAACGATCCCTGGTGCCAGCCAGAGCCAGCGAGTTTCGGAAGACTATGTCGAATATGTCGTGCTCTTTTGTTGTTTTTCCCTCAAAAAAGAAAAAAATAGATGGAAAACATTGCATCCAACAGCAGCATAGTTTTCGCGGGTTGGGGGGTAGCTTTTCAGTGAAATTGAAAGGATTTATCAGATTTTTGTTATCGTGCGGATTGGTGGAGTGCTTATGGCGGCTAAGCAGTGAGTGTCGAGGACATTTCGCTTGTGTTGCTGCTGATTGTTGTACATAATTGAATTCTTGGAATGGGATTTAGGAAAAAGTGCAACCGAAGCATATTTGCATCGGGTTAATGAAGCTAGTAATGATACGAGTGAGTAGCGACGAAAATTGCTTGATTGGAGTCTTAGACGAGAACGTCAATGTTCGTTTAAATGATGCATAGTTGTAGATGAAATTGGAAGTTCATATGACTGAGTTATTCGGTTTGATTTCCTTAGATGTTTATTGTTTATTCCTCGTATGTTTAAGAACGTGCCGCTATTAAGCCTATTTCGGATACCCTTTTCTGACTCCATTTGATGTATTGTGAGAAAACTTAATCCAAAGTCTGACAATTTTAATTTAATAAATATACCTTTATATGCACCTATTGAATCAGCTTGACAAGTTATGACGATGTCTGTGTATTTGTGTCTATAAGTGTGAATTGAAATGATCAATCCAAAAACGTATTCATTTGGCTTGCAAGCAACATGCAGCAATCACTAATAAAGATGATAAAAAATAAAACGTCATATTTTTCATGGCGTCATAGGCACGATAGACGATGGGCGTGCTCGCATTAGCCTCAAAAAATTTTACAAAATGACGAACATGACAATAAGGACAAAAATTACAACATTGACCAAACACATTTTGAATGAATTGGAAGTCCAATCGACAAAATTTACTAAATCACCAAATTTTTAAAATTTTGCGAATATTCAAGTACCGATATTAGGATTGGTCGGTCTTGGATGATCCTTTGTCCTAGCTTCGGCTGGACATATACTAAAATTGGAACGATACAGAGAAGATTAGCATGGCCCTGCGCAAGGATGACACGCAAAATCGTGAAGCGTTCCACATTTTTCATAGAACATGCTCAACCTCTAGGTAAATATTGTACAGTCTTTCAGGCTGAGCTATATGCTATTATGTATGGAGTGCAAATTGCACTTCAAAAGAAGATTATGTTCAGAACAATTTATTTCTGTTCAGATAGCCAAGCAGCTATCAAATCACTCAGTGCTTCCAGTTCTAGATCAAAACTGGTAATCGCATGCCGGAAAGCAATCGAAGAACTTGCTGAAGGCAATGGATTAAACCTTCTATGGGTACCCGGACATAAAGGAATTTTTGGAAACGAATGCGCCGACGAACTCGCTAGAGCTGGGTCGGAAAAGGAATTTTACGGACCAGAGCCGGCTGTCCCAATATCACCATGTTGGTTCAGAAACCAAATTCAAACTTGGTCCTCTAACCAGCATGAACGATACTGGGAAGAGTTGGACACTTGTCGTCAAACTAAATTATTTTTAGAAAAACCATCTCCAATCATATCGAGTTACTTATTAACTTTAAATAAATCTCATTGCAGCATCTTGATCAGAGCACTCTCCGGTCATTGTAAACTCAACTATCACATGCACAACATTCAGCGTGCTGAATCTCCAGTATGTGGTAGTTGTGAATCAGATGTGGAAGATCCCTTCCATCTTATATGTAACTGTCCCTCATTTGCCAGACTACGTTTTCGTACTCTGGGATCTTACGCTTTAAGCGAATCTGAGTTTAAGAAATTAAACTTAAAAAACATTCTAACATTCCTTACCGAATGTAGAAAAGAGCTTTCATGCTAATAATCCCTAGTGGAAAGGCTTTATGCCATCTTAAATAGATTGAATTTATTTCTTCCTTTTATAGGTTTTTCAGGTTTCTCAGGTAAATGATGAAATCTTGGATAAAAAAAAGGCTAGGCACAATTTTCCCGTATGTTTGGATAACGTGCCGCTATTAAGCCTACCCCCATTCTGATACCTGATACCTGAAATCACCAAATTTTTAAAATTTTGCGAATATTCAAGTACCGATATTAGGATTGGTCGGTCTTGGATCGATCCTTGAAAGATCGATCTTTTCAACTCCGATTTTCGATTTTTTGGATCGATTCTTCGGCCAGGAGAAAATCGATTAGATCAGTTTATTTTCGATTCGATTTTTCGATCTTTTTTTCATTTAGCGAAAATAAGGGCATAATGATCAGCTTAAGGAGGACGCTTATTTAACCATATAAAACAGCTATAATATGTAAGTTACATCATTGTTTCGTGTTAAGTCACTTAAAAAGTCAATTTCCTAACTGGATGAAACTTGAAAAATGTAGATACCTATAAACGTTTAAAAATGCATTTTAAATCATTGTGCTGAATGCTGAAAATCAGTAATATGGGCAGTATCAGCACCATCAATCGGGGCACGATGTGCATTTTCTGCCATAGAATCTAGCAGCGAATTTAATTTGATGAAGTCAACTGAATTATGGAGCTACAGCTTGACTAGTTTACATCTGACGATTTACTTATTGGTAAGGTCTCGGAGATATAACCAGAAAACTTGAGTTCGATTCCTGGTCGAGCCGATTTTTTTTTCATTTAGCATTATGATCAGTTGAAAAATAATTTTCGAAATTAAAAATTCATGTCAATAAAATTTGTCAAATTTTTTACAAACCTTGTGAATTGGGTGCAGAAAGGTGTTTGTGATTGATTAAGATAAAAAAAAATGCTAGAATTCGCTAATTTTATGAAATAACAGCTATTTGCCAAAAGTTTCTTTTTTCAAAAAGAAAATTTATATTTAATGTTTTCTGCTTATTTTGTTCGATATTTTTCATATAGGTATATCAAAATATTTTAATAAAAAAATGATTAATGTTGTTTTAAAACACTAACTACGGTTCACCTTTCATAAAAGCGCTTGAATTTTTCTTCTTTCCATATGTAGAAGGACTATATAAATTTGAAAGTTTATGTCTCTTTAGCATATTGTTACAAATGAAAAAGATCGATTAATCGGAGATCGATCTTCAAGCTCCGATCTTTTAGATGGATCGATCTCACAACCGTTCATCTGAATCGATCTTGGAGATCGATCTTTTTCCGAAGATCGAACAATCCTAACCGATATGCACCAATTAGAGTGTCCGTCCCGGGTTTTCCCGGTCGGGAATACCCGGGAATTTTAAAAATTCGGGAATTCCCGATTCCCGGGAATCATAGTTTCATTCCCGGGAAATCCCGACATGTATGAAATTATAACTCTGGGAAAGCCTAATAGCCTCCGGAACTATTCTTATTGATCTTTTTGAAAATGTAGTCATACAAAACTCATTGAAAATATGCCGATTCCTGAAGTAGTAGACGCTTTGGAGCCATTTGGTGCATTTTTTATTTCTCAAATAGATAAGTTTAAAAATATAATATGTATTTCCTCACCGTTTTCATTGAACGAAAACCCACAACACTTCGAAAAACATATGAAAAATCGCGCAGCTGGTCGGTAGATTGCGTTTTCTTGAAAGTAATATTTATGCATTTGTTTGAAAACTTAAAAATGAAGAAGACATCGCTTTCTTCATATGAAAAGCAAAAAGGTTGGAAAAATCAAACAAACTAAAAGATAATTTTTTTATTAACCCCTAGTTGCATGAATGAATTCTTCATTTGACTTATTCCGGCTATTTTATTGTTCATTTGACTGTTTTAAATTTATTATTGTTGAAAACAGGTTGAGTTATTTGATTAAAAATAAGTTGAAAAACATTATGAAGAGTACATTTTGAACAAATTATGGGCTTGTATGCACTACAGGTTTGAATCGAATAGCATACATACATGATTTTGAATATTTCCCGGGATCCCGGGAATTCCCGGGAAACAGGCCACCAGATTTCCCGATTCCCGGGAATGAGAAAACGGCCGGGAAATGGACACTCTAGCACCAATTAATAAAAATTCGTGAATTCAAGTTTCAGATAAAGTTTCGAGAAAATTTAAGAAAAGTGAATATCGACAAGTCACTACTGTCCGGTTCAAGAGAACTGCTATTATACGCCACTTGCAGGAACCGAGTCCGTGTACCCGTTCAATAACCTGAGGACGATACCTTACGAACCAAACGATAGAATACCAGGTACCAGGAACGAACCCAGACCCTCTGGCAGGGTAGAGATTAAAAGCGTCGTCCGATAAGGAATATCCTTCAAGCAATTGTAAAATCAATACTGCGCTCAACGCTATACTCGCAAGCAGGGTTGCCAACATTTTCTAAGAGAATTATGGGAGTATTATGGGATTTTCATTTTAAACAGGGACACGAGAAATAAAAATCAGGATACATGGTTTAACGGAAATTTCGGTCGAAGTGAGGACCTGTTTTTTGGTTGTCAATCCACAATTAGACCTCCACCATGCAATGTCTTGAATGCAGCTCCGTACTACTCATTTTCTCAAAAATCAGAGAAAATCAGTCTTCAAAAATAAGGCAAATCCTGGAAAAAACATCTCATTGGCAACCCTGCTCGCAAGCACAAATTGCTATGGGAAGGGGAAAACGACATCAGAAACCTGATGAACGAAACCTGATTATGATGATCAGAGATGCCAATGTGCATGATTTTTCAGGATTTGCCTGATTTTTCGAGGCTCAGTCTGACAACCTGATAAGCCATTGGATTTTCCTGGTTTTTCCAGACTTTTGCGAATGTGATGAAAAACGGGTTGGTAGGAACTGCATAAGATACCATTGCTAAAGTGAAAATGTGGATAGATGATCAAAAAAAAAAAAGGTCATCACTTTGAGCGAAATTTCTGTTACTTTGACGTAGATATCCTGATTTTTATTTCACTATTCCCTGATTGAAAAAAAAAATAAAAAAAAGAAATGCATTGCATGGGCCGATTAATCAGTCGACTTCGTAGGTCTAGAAAATAGGCTGATGAGTTGAATGATTGTCAAGAACCAAAGTCCAAGATAACCCTACGAAAAACGACTTAATAGGTTGATTGATCGAGGAATTAGTAATCATGATTCTTTACCACCCTACCCTATTCTTTGATAATGTTTAAGTCCTAAGCTTGCATGCTCTCTTGATTGCAAAATTTGCCAAAATTTACAAAATTGACAAAATTGGCTAAATTGAAGAAATTGACAACAGTGAAAAAACCGACAAAAAATTAACTAAAGTAACGGAGAGTGGGGTATCGTGGGCCATAGGGAAACATGGGCTACTCTGAATATCTCAGATGTGTGTTGAGATAAAAATCTCAATCCAACTGTCATCGCCGTCGCTTTGCGTAAGCATATTTTTCAATATGCTGTTGACTTAAATAAGCAGCATATGCTTCTTTAATTTATCAAGCCCTAAAAAAAATTTACTCACATAATTAAACAAGCACCCGCTAATTGCATCGATGGGGAACCTAAAGTTAATAACAATAATATGCTCACACGCTGATGATCTGAGTTTTGTCATGTTCTTTCACATGGAAAAGGAATTTTCGATGAAACATCAATAAGTCACACAAACGCAAACAATTTTAGCTTGTGGGGAATCGTGGGCCACCAATATTTTTATGTTTTTATATACATTCAGAAGTTAAAACAACGTTTTTTTCCTATATGTATAGTTTCTTCATGCTAAATGAAGAGTTACGAAAAATATTTTATCCATTCTATTTAAGGAATTTCGCCGAAAAGTTCGTGAGCCAGGTTTTTGAAACTATTCGATCATACACAACTCTCTTTTTAATTTCATCATCTGAAATTACTTTAAAAACACGAAATGAATTATGAAATTACAGTTTTGGATCAACTCATAAACATTGCATGTCATTTGGTCAATTTGGATTTGGTGGCCTACGAATCTTCACCATTTTTCAAAATTTGGGTTAGAAATGTAAAAAACCATTCCATTTATTTTTTCATTTTATCTTTTGTGATAAAGAAGTTATGGAGCATGGAAAAAAGTGGCAAATGATTCCCCACTGTCCCATAATAAAAAAAACACTAATGACAAAATAACAAAAATATAAAAAAAAAACAAAATTCAGAAAATTTGCTTAATTGACAAGTTTGACGTATTTTTTACTAAATTGACAAAATTATAAAATTTCAAAGAATGACAAAGTTGACAGAATTTAAAAAAATGATGAAATTGACAAAGTAGATAAAAATGACAATTTTTTACAAAAATGACATTAATGAATTAAAATGATAAAATTGACCAAATTAACAAAAAGGATTCTCTCTCGAGCTTTGCTTGTGAACGGACGCGTTTTCCGATAGCTGCCTTGTCATATAATAGTAGTGAAATTTTAAGAAAGTGCTTGCATAGGAAAGTGAAATTTGATACTACTCCTGATGAGAGGATTTAAATGGTGGTTTTACATAAGGATTTGGTTTGTGAGGAAAGAAGGCCCTCAAAATTATGTGAAAAATAAAATTCAATGAAAAGTGGCTGGGGCGTTTTTTTTTCGCGAAGCAGTGTGTGAAAAAATGGTGTTATTGTGAACCAGGGAAATTGTGAAGGGCTTACTTCTTAGACTATTTTAGCAAGTGGAAAAGTATGCTATAATTTGGTGACATTGATAAAATATGTAGAAAATTTGAAAGAAAAGTTGCCCGAGAAAATATATGTATGGGGCAAGGGAAATCATGGCTACGAAAACACGAAAGAGAGAATCATAATCAGAGAGGTTCCTGAAATTTACAAGCAGTTTTGAATTTCCGAACAGCTTGCTGTGATGTGACAAAAATACGCGAATGGTGGTAGTTGGAATTTTGAACTTGAAAAGTATCTGAAGCGGCCGGTAAATAAATTAATGATACGAGATGATAGTTAGCTCATATATGTGACACGCTCTCGGCCTACTATGACGTAGCGGTGAAATTGCAATTAGAAGAGCAATGTTCAATCGCTTCCAAAAAAGGCAGGTTCGGCGGGGTTTTCGTGAATGCATGGTTTCTCCGGTTATTACTGCTATTCGGTTGTTAATAATCGGCTCGCAGAATTTGTGTTGCGCGTGGTGCGGAAAGCCTAATTTTCTCTTAGTAATATCGCGTTTGGCGAGATTGAGTGGATAGATGTGTGAACCTTGTCGTACCCTAAGTATCAACGGACGAATCCAGAGTTTGAACGTGTGCCGAAGAAGAAATGCGGATTGGCGTTATGGCACTACAATGAACGCATACGAAAAACGTAAGAATGAATGCCTGTTATTTGGTAAGATTGTTCTTTTTTGTTTTCATGACATGAAATTTTGGTTTCGGATATTTAAATTAGAGCGTTCAGTCAGGTGCCAAATCGCCAGGTATATACCAAGGTTGCCGAAAAAAAATCTGTGTTTTCGTCAAAAAAAAATCTCGAACTGTGATTTAAACCTAAAATTCTGTGACGGTTTTCTGTGACGTTTTTTCTATGAAATTCATAGGGAAATCATGTTAAATATCAACAAATTGGAATTTTCTTATAGTTATTAAAACAATAAATCTACATTACCTTGTTTTAATATTTTCATGAATTGAAGTCAGAAATATAAAGTCGAAAATGACAAAAAAAATTATAATTTTAAAAATCTGTTCAAAAATCTGTGAATTGTGTGAAAATTTAAAAAAAAATTGTGTTCTGTGACACAGATTCTGTGACGAAATTATGTTCAAAATTCTGTTATAATACAGATTTTTCTGTGATTTCGGCAACCTTGGTATATACACGGATGCCGGAATACCTGCAGTAAATATATAACACTGTACATGTTATTAATTTTGAACTGGGTGTGCACTGGATTGGATTGTTCATCCAAATATTTACTTACATTAACACAAAAAAGATACACATCATAACAGTTCACACGAAGACATGGTGCCGGGTATGGGATCTGGAGGTCATCTATATAATCCATTTTAATCCATAGTATGCTCAACTTAAGGGCTCATTACAATCCAAATCTCTGCTATAACAATAATATTATTATAAAACGTAGTTCCATATACTTTTCACTCAATTGCTTAGTAAAAAAATATCCCGGCCTATGATATTTTAACTATTTTAACGTTTAATTCAAGTCATCACTGGGCTTTTCTAGATGCAGCGACGAGTTACGGGTCGGTGGAACTACATACGATTCGCCGCAGGCTACAAAGCGATTCAACCGTTACCTAGTGTGGAATAGGTTGTATTTGTGGTCCTGTTTACTTTTCTTAGTTTTTTGTACTTAAACTGAATTTATCATTTTCGATTCTTTGTTCAAATATTTCTCTTCGCAATTTTTTAATAGTTTAAAAATTGTTTATTTTAGATAAGATGAAAATAAATATGGTTATAATACTGAACAAGGTCGGTTATATCTTAAGGTAAGATTAGAGTGTTTTGAGGTAAGATGGGTATAAAGGTAAGGTTATTCTGTTGTATAACTATTTCATTTATTCACTATATTATATAAGAACGTTCAATCAGTTGCCAGCTGGGCAGGTATCTACACGCATGCGGAATACCTGTCAAAGATTTATAACACTGAAAATGTTATGAATTTTATACGGTTGCGAAACTGTTTGCTTGTTCTACAAATAAGACATACACATATACGAAATACATCCATTACATGACAGTTCAAACGAAGCCATGGTGTCGGGTATGTGGTATTTTGCATTGAAGATTGGCCGAACTAATAATCTAAAGAATGCAATTTAGCGCATACGTTGGCGAAACTGCGGTGAATCCGTGCACCCATGGTGGATTATCTACATACATACATACATACATAAAATTGACCAAATTAACAAAAATGACAAAAATGACAGTAGGTATTGAGAAAATTGAAAAAATGTCTAAAATAACAAAATTGACGAAGTTTGTCAATTTCATAAAATTCACCTTGTTGACCAAAAGGACAAAAGTAATTTAATTGACAAAATTAATCAAACTTGCAAGATTGACAATATTGCAAAAAATGACAAATTCGACAAAATTGACACTATCGACAAATTTGACAAAATTTTCAAAACTCACTGTCTAAAATAACAAAATTGACACAATTAACAAAATGAACAAAATTGTCATTGTTGACCAAAAGGACCAAATTGATAAATTGATAAAATTGATCAAATTGATCAAATTTGCGAAAATGACAATATTGAAAAAATGAATAAATTTGACATAATTGACACAAAATACAAAATTTACTAGAATGACATAAATAGAAGAAAAAAATTACAGAATCGACAAATGTGACATAAATTACAAAATTGACCAAATTAAAAAAAATTATTTTGTTAATTTAAAACAAATTTTACAATTGGAAGAGATGGTCAAAATTCATAAAATTGACATTAATGATAAAATTTCAAATATAAAATTTAGGCATTTTTGTCAATTTCAGCAATTTTTCAGTTTGGTTAAATTGGTTAATTTTGAGATTCCATTTCATCAATTTTCACCGAAATGTTTTGAAAGTAGTCAATTTGGTCAAATTGAATAACAATTTCTGCAATTATGTCGATTTGGTTAAATATGTCAGTTTTGTCAATTTTGTCAATGCAGCCAATTTGGTCAATTTGGCCACTTTGTCAATTTCGCCAATTATTGGAATTTTTCACAAATTTGTTAATAAACGACAAAACTGACAAAATTGGAAAAATTGACAAGAAGGAAAAAATTGACAACAGTGAAAAAATTAACAAAAAGTTACCTAAGTGACAAAAACGCTAAAATCGACAACAGTGAAAAAAAAACAACAAAAAATTAACAAAATTAGTAAAAAAAAACACAAATGACAAAATTACAAAAATGACAAATTTGTCAAAAATAACAAAATTGATAAAATTGTCTCAGTTCCAATTGACAAGTTGACAAAATTATAAAATTTGACAAGAATGCCAAAGTTGAGAGAATTGAAAAAAATGATTAAATTGACAAGTGGATAAAAATGAAAATTTTATAAAAATGACGAAATTAACAAAATTAACAAAAGTGTCACTAATGATAAAAATGACAAAATTGGAAAATTATCAAAATTGCATAAAATAGCAAAATTTACATAATTTGAAAAAAAATTACAAAATGGACAAAATTGACATTGTTGACCCAAAGGACAAAATTGATAAATTGACAAAATTGATCAAATTTACGAAATTGACAATATTGAAAAAATGAAAAAAATTTGACATAATTGACACAAAGACATAAATGACAAAATTGACCGAATTGGAAAAAAAATTACATAAATGACAATTAGACAAATAGACGAAATTGACAACAGTGAAAAAATTGACATAAATTATACAACTGACAAAATTTAAAATATTTAAAAAACTTAAAATAATAGTCAATTTAACACAATATTTAAAAAAAGAATATCAAATGGAAAAAAGAAGAGATTTGGATAACTTAATCAATTTTTGCAATTCTTTCAATTTGGTCAATTTTGCAGTTTTATTAATTTTTTCAATACAGGCAAATCGGTCAATTTGGGCACTTTGTCAATTTCGCCAATTTAAACATTTTTTACAACCTTGTATATTTTGTTATTTTTGACAATTCTTCAATTTCATCTATTTTGCCATTTTTGTCAATATTGTCAGTTTCATAATTTATGTCATTGATTTATAATTTGGCTTGTTGTTTTCAATATGTCAATTTGGTCCATTTTGCCAAAAGTGGCAATTTTGTAATTTTTTCTTTTTGTCCACTTTGTCAATTTTGTTAAATTGGTCAATTTTGTTATTGATTAATTCAATTAATTTTGTCACTTTGACCATTATTGTCAGTTTGGTCAATGTTGTAAATTTTGTCAATTTTGTTTTTTTGACAATGATATTGTCGTTTCGGTCATTTTTGTGAATTTTGCTAAATTTTGTCAGTATTTATATTTATGTCAATTATTGCCAGTTTGGCAAATTTTGTCATTTTTTGTTTATTTTGTCAACGTTATTTTGTTTTGCAGTTTTGTCAAGTCTTGTAATTTTTGTTAGTTTTGTAAGAATTCGTAAATTTTTTCAATTTATTTATTTTGTAAACTTTGTCGTTTGATTATTTTGTAAGTTTAGGCTTTTTCGATTTTTGTCATTTTTAACAAATTTGTCTATTAGTGCAAAAAAAATATGTTGGCAAATTTTATAAAATTTAAAAATTTTGTCACAGATAATTTCACCCAATTATTATTTCAATATATTCGGTTCATTCACTTCGGAGGTTCTTAGAGCAAACGTTGAATTATTTGAAACACATGGTTGGGCATTAGACCGCTGCAAAAAATGACTTTTTGCTCCCATATGTTTTTTCGATGCCTTCAGGGTCACCAAGCATCAGTGTCAAATTTTAGATGATTTTATTGATTCCTGAGTTAAATTTAGTTTGTGTTTCAATTTTGTATGGAAATTTGAATGGAAGAAGAATTTTTTGCACATTGAATCATTCATAAAATTCAAATGAGCTTGAAATGAAGTTGGTCTTCGATTTTTGGTTTTGACCTAATTTTTTGCTAATATGACAAGCAGCTAAACATTTCATAAGAAAAGTTTTAAGCATTTAAAAATAAAAAATCTGAATCCATTGGAAAGTATTAAAAAATGATGGACTTTGTTAGCTAGAGCTTTTAATAATGTCATGAAATGTTTCTGCAAAGGTTATATAAATCAAAAAATTCCCTATCTATGCAGAGCAGTTTTTTTGAGTTTTTTTCTTCTCATTTTACGGTTATACAGCTTCCAAATAAGCAGTCGAAAACGCTAAAATTAAGAATAAATAAATATTGAAAAAAATTGTATAAAATTGAATATTTATTCTAGGGTACAAGTTAAGTCTGTGCTGTTACCAAGGCCGTGCGAACGGGGGGGGGGGGGGGGGCTAGGGGTGGGTTTAACCCCCCCCCCCCCATGAAGATTTTTTCTAAGAAAAAATTTTCACTCTAGTAACGGAAAATTACTTGATCTCAAATGTATTTGAAAATAAGTATTAAGAAGCAAGTCAGAAATTTTTCTCGCCTCCGGCGGCATTTAGTTTTAAATCACCCTTGGCTTTAGACATTTCGATCTACGACACTATTCGACTTTTACGAATTGAAGCTAACTTTGATTCTTAATTACAATTAATCTTTTGCATAGGAACTCAAAACATGACATACAAAAACCCTAACTGCCTACCTTTTCAGAATGGGTTTTTATGAGGAACCAAATAAGAACAGAGTTTAAAACGGTTAATTTCATTACAAATGTTATGCTGATATGAAATATTCTTCAAGAAACGAATTTCAAACTAAATTTAATTTCGTGGTTTTGTTCCTCTAAATGCCCAACACAACACATAATTTACACAAGTCCACAAAATGTACTTTTCTCTGAGGTGCAATGAATTCAAAAGGTAATTTTGACTTTTGGACCCTGAATCTAAATATGCAATATTTCTATCAGCTTTTGTTCTTGAAATGACTGTTAAGAATAAGCTAAAAGTATTTGAGAAATTTCTGCACTTTTTTTACAAAAACTTAAATTAAAAACATATCATTTGAAAATAAAAGTTTAAAATGTATTATCAACTTTCCTCAAGACCTCAAGTTATTTTAAGTTTTGCATAAACAGCTATGGAAGAATAACATTTTTTTTTACATTTTCTCATTTATCACATTTTGAAGAAGATTTAAAACAAACTGAATTTTAGATATTTTTAGGCATACATGTAATCTTTTTGCAGGTTTCAGCAAATATGATAAATGAAACCAAGTTTTTTTACACTTTCTGCAGTAGTGTCAAAAATACTTGTAATGATTCCTTTCCATTTTTTTTAAATGATGAATTTTACTTTTATAGATCATGCATGATTTTCATCATAATATTATTTCTTAATTGGATTAAGTGAGATAAACAGAGGCAGAATCAGATTTTTTTTATATATGTAGGTTTGTTGGTTTAACAGTCGCAGTTGGCCGAAAGTCATTGATAAACCTACCCGCCCGATACATATGTGTTCGATATGTACTCATGAGTGGAACCTCCTTTAGTGTACAAATTATCTAACTTAGAATTTCAGATCCACAAATGTTTTCGTCAAAACCTTTTTCGTAACAACACCGAAGCAACAACCAGGTGTTTGGGAGCACTGGATAGCGACCAACGCAATTCCCTTTGACGGAGATTCAAAGTAAAATTAAGCATTATTCAGTCGTGTTTAAATGTAAATTTTTTGTTTAAGTGATAGGTGAAGTGTTTATGATTGTTTTTATTATGAAGTTTTTAACAGTAATAAAGTGTGACCGGTGAAATTTTGCATTTTAATTGTGGGTCTGCGAATTCATCTCCGGCGACGCCACATTTTATTTTGACATTTTACTAATTCTCAAAAAGTAAACAGAGATGGCGGTAGTTAGAAATGTTTGAGAAAGTGCATGTCGTAGCTAGCGTTAGCGTTATAGGCGGGTAAAAATTGGTGACGAGAGATAGTTCCAGAAAGTTCCACACACATTCGTTGGAAAAGTGGCGCTAGTGTTGCTTCTATTCATGGTAGTTCTGATGAGATACCTCCCGCTATCCAAAAAGATGACATCTCAAAATAGATTGTGTGAACAAATCAAAAGATAAGTATACAGTTCTTTCTTATTTAAATCTAAACTTTGTTCTATTTGGAATAATTTTTGTTAACACATGGTTCTTTTAAGCAGCAAAAATTCCAATACTCAGACTCTATGATAATTTTTGGTTCGTGTCCTAACTGTAGAAAAATGCGAAGCCCGACTGCCAAGGTGAGCTGAGCTTGAACATTTTCATTTAGTTCGAACCGACCATCTCGATTACATAGTTGCCAAATTTATTCAAGCATCAAAGATTTGTTTTTTTTTATTTTTTTTTATTATGGTCTGAAATATTATGAAGATGTTCATTGTAGGTACGTAAAAAAAATTAAAGAAAATAGATTACTGAATATCCAAATTAAATAAATGGTAAATCACCATTTTATTAGTTTCACGGCCTTAAGACTGTTAAATAGTGTACTTCGCTCAAGTATATTTTGAAACAAATTTAAACTATTTAAACATGTTAGCTTCATTCTTGTATAGACTAGTTTATCCAAACAGAATTTTAACATAAATCTGTGAAACTATATTGAATATTTATGGAATTAAACTTGAAATTGGTTGATTGTCTAGGTAAGCAGCAGATCATATTAAAAAAAATATTCAAAATATCAGTGTTGCTTTTCTGTTATTATAAATAATCAAAAATCGGTATGCTGAAAAGAAGCAATTAGCGAAGGCATTCATGCTAATTGCTTCTTTTCAGTTTGTTTAAAAAAGACTTCATCAATAATTTTTAAATAAGAATTTTAGCAATTGTGTAAAACTAATTATTAATCATATTTAATCATCTTCTATTTCAGTGTTTTTTATTGATTATTTTTTTATTTAAAAATGGTCTTATTAAGGTTTTTTTGTGCCGGGGGTATTTATTCATAAATTTCTGGCAGCATGTTCAACTTTATTCTTTTCTTATTATTTTTATTTATTTTTTAGTATTTTAGGCTGTGTGATGGCATCTACCTTTAATCAATATTTCATAATTATGTAATATTAATTGAGGTCATTCAAAACTATTCAATACTATTCAAACATTTTTACTGATTCAAACATTTCTAAACATTTCAAACATTGACTGATTGAGGAAGAGGATTTCATTATCATTAATGTTTTGATAATTTTATAAACTTAGTTACAGAACTTTCAGTTTAAATGCGGAAAACTTGCGGAGCTGCTGAAATTATATTATTGAACGTATAGTTTATTATATTTCTACTCTTCTCATGACAAAGTCATTTGAATTATTAATTGTTTGTATTTATTTTTCAGATGATTTTGAATATTTATAAGCTTACAATAAATGATGATCAGTATCCCTCTATTTTTTCAGCCTGGGTTAACGCGCAATTCAAATTAATAAGTAATATTTATTATTTTACCATTCATTAATTTTGATAACTATTTTTTAATTCTAGCAGTTAACCGGCTAAACAATTGATTTATTTTAATTTACACATTCTTTTCAGTTTCAGCCCACATTCATTCAACATGTATTTTAGATATTTTTTCTCAGATGATGTTCGCTCAATGATGTTATACTACTTTAATTATATTTTAACTATTATAGCTTCGTTTGTCTGCAGATATTCTAGTAAATCAGATCATAGTTTTAAATTATTTTTCTTATACTATCAATATAATTTATTTCTTTTATTTTCTTTAAAATTCTTGAAAACCAACAGATTTTAATTTAATTAGTTATCATTTTACAGTTTTTCAGCAGAATCAAAATCACCAGGAACATCATATCATATATTAGATAACATTATAATACACATATTTTACTATATTATCTTATGTATTACATTGCCATATTAGATTATATTGTAGTATTTCGTATTACGTGATATCATATTAATATATCTATTATATAACATATATTGTATTTAATTTTATTATATTGTTGTAATATTCATATTATCATTATTACAAATTTGAACAACTAGGGTAGGGGCATCAGGGTAACCTTCTTTTGCAAAAGGAACAGGTAGCGGTATGTGCTCGTTACCCGTTTCGAATACTGGACGTTTCTCAATTTATGTCAAGGGAATTTGGCATGGCTGAGAAAAAGATAGTATTTGATTACTTTTTGTAAAATAAGGACGCACTCTTTTTTCGGAAGCCTTGGCGGCGGGATTATAATTTGCAAGCTATTTTGGTTAGTCAACAATATTGTTATAGTTTCTCGAGACTTTTCCCCATTACAACCCTGGATACCGTAAGTGACTCTGCTTGCGACTCCATTCCCTTAGAAGTCTCATTGAGGGGTTATGACTGTGTTGCGTGGTAGCCAAGATGGACGCGTAGGTTATTTTTTTGGCCATAACTGCGGCGCTGCCGCAAACCCAAGGTGGATACATACATACATACATACATACATGTAGGTTTGTTGGTTTAACAGTTATCAATGTTCGATTTTACTTAAAACTGATACATACATTTCAAATCTCCTTATCACCAAAACTAAAAGTGTTCGACCAAATTTGATAAAAGATTCGAGCTCAGGACGCTAAAATCTACCAAATCAAACGTTTAAAAAAACAGCAAAATGCTGTTGCCTTGAGTCATCAATAAAACTATGTAAAAGCTTAAATATTTTTAAACACTTATATTTTTCATTTTCATATTTTGTTCAAATTTTCTAATAAATTTACCGAGTTTTAAAGTACAGTGTTTTCATTTCTTTTATTAACTTGCCGAATTTTGTAGTCGATCTTATTAAATTTTAGAAATAATTTTAACAAATTCATCTTTGTGTTTTAATTCTGAATTTTTGTGTACTTGACACATAAGCCTTTAAATATAGATTTGTAATAAGAAAAACATAATTTCAACCTTTTGTTCTTTACAGGACCCAATATTTCATTCAAAAGTGACCAAAAATTTAGAGCTTGCAATTTTAAACCTGCGATTGAAAGTGTAAAAACTTTTCATTGATTTTTTAATTAAAATCGTGTTATATAAATCGAT
Organism: Uranotaenia lowii; assembly: GCF_029784155.1. NCBI lineage: Eukaryota > Metazoa > Arthropoda > Insecta > Diptera > Culicidae > Uranotaenia > Uranotaenia lowii. The sequence goes on from NC_073693.1 coordinate 51,671,713, forward strand.
CACGAATTTTTAAATTAATCGTAAAAAAGTTTGAAAAATGATTGAACACATTTCCTTGTGAACATGAAGTTATAATTTGGAACTTCAAAAATGAACTTTTTAAGCCGTTTTTTTGACAACTGGAGGATTTTTTTCATAAAAAAGGTTTTATCTCTGGCTTCTATCACTGGCACTTCTCAAATTATAATAAATATATTATTTTTTCCATCAAATTAAATTAAACCATCAATCATTGAATAAATTCTTCAAAATTTAAAATTGATTTTTTTCAGTTATCGAATATTCACATTTTAAATCACAATTAAATATTTTTTTTGTTCAAATTCAAAATACTAAAGCAGAATTTTTCTATCAACCCTTAAGATTAAAATGAAGAAAAGAATTTAAATTTAGATAAATAAAAATTAACAATTATTATCATTTTATCATCAACTAATCATGGTTAGTTTTTGATATTTGTTTCCTTTTTTATAGGAATTTAATCCATTAAGGTCATTCTTTCTCGCTTAGTAAGTTTTTATCTGATTGGACATTTATTTGAGAATTCAGATTTGTTTAAAACTCTGTGTTTTGGAAACTTTTTTTTTAAATTCGCCTTGAAATTTCTAGTTTGGAATAAAGAAAATCATTTTGAAATAAATTATCAATGACTTACTCATTTTCAAGCGGATTTGTGCCAACGTAAGAACTTAACTACACAATTAACACACGACGTATTACAGGACACGACACTTAACGTTCTTACAAACGGAAAAAAGGATTCAAAATTACCTTTTTTGTCGACCGGTTTCGGGCTCGATGTTGCCCATCTACAGGACGATGTCCGACTGATCACACGAAGAAATTACTGGCAGGATCGTACTACGAGTGTCATAGTATTCGTCGAAGGATGGTTCCTTTTTAAATTTTTCTTTTGGTGAAGGTGAAAAGCGGCGACATAATTGGTGGGTCATCTTCATTCATTAGCGGTTTCTCTGAAGTGCTAATGAACATAGACTCCCATGCGTTCAAATGTGAGGCTTTTCTTACACATTTCTAGAAATGTGTATCAAATGTGAGGCTTTTCTTACACATTTCTAGAAATGTGTAAGAAAAGCCTCACATTTGAACGCATGGGAGTCTATGTTCATTAGCACTTCAGAGAAACCGCTAATGAATGAAGATGACCCACCAATTATGTCGCCGCTTTTCACCTTCACCAAAAGAAAAATTTAAAAAGGAACCATCCTTCGACGAATACTATGACACTCGTAGTACGATCCTGCCAGTAATTTCTTCGTGTGATCAGTCGGACATCGTCCTGTAGATGGGCAACATCGAGCCCGAAACCGGTCGACAAAAAAGGTAATTTTGAATCCTTTTTTCCGTTTGTAAGAACGTTAAGTGTCGTGTCCTGTAATACGTCGTGTGTTAATTGTGTATCAATGACTTATCAAAAATTTTAAACTTCCATTGTGTGATATGATTTTTTTATCAGTAAATATTTTTTTCAGTTTGTGTGGTAATCATGAGTAAGAAAAGGTGTTAGAAATTTATTTCCTTTTTTATTGTTTATTTTTGGTATTGCTATTATTTTTAGCTTTATTTGAATTTGAATTTCGCACGGGCCTGGCTGTTACCATGAAATATTTTTATGCTATAAACAATTTCTTATCTTTATTTTTTTTTTATTCTTTTTGGATTTACTGCTTTCGAAATTATTTATCCATAAATTAATGATTTAAAATTTCGAAATCTTTTAAACTTCGTTTAATATTTTGTGACATAAATATGTATCCAAACAGTCTGTAAGAAAGGCTAGAATCTACTGTCAAGTGTATTAAATGGGGTTTTACATATAACTTTGCCAAGGAAATTTTTCTTTCAAGTGAATAATAAACCCATTTACGTACAATGCGTTCTTTGTTTGTCAAACCTTCAAGTCTGACATTGAACCATTTTTTCTACCTTAATGAAGAATCCAAGAAAATGAGTAAAGAAATTATGTTGTCTCAGCATGATTTTTTCCCCTTGTTTCTTCAACTTACCCGCAAGGTCCTTGATGAAACAATGGGATAGAGCCTTCTTCTGCAATCGCTTTTAATAAACGTCGTTTTTATTATGTTTATTTTCCACAATTTTATGGGACGTGCTGGGTGTTTTTTTTTTACTATTTTTTCACGAAGCAGCAAACAACGCAAGAAAATGCAGTTCAGGGCGTTTTTTAACCCCCTTTTTTGCTTGCTCGCTAACAGCAGGAGGGCCGCTTGAGACGGTCGACTTCCGTGCCTAAAATCCACTAACCAAGATGGGAAAAGTCCTACCAAGGTACTTGCGAAGCGGCGAAGGAAAATTACTTGGAGTCAAGTGCATCGTTGAAAGCTTAGCGTTGATAAAAGAAAACAGTATGCCTCCCACCCCACTTTGGGAGTTTCCTTGTAGATGTATATTTTTTTTGTAATTTGCTATCATTTTTTCTACTCGAACCTCCGAGGGTATACATTAGTGGGGCAAAATCAGGATGAGCAGCTCAGAAGGGAAAGTTATGAAAATAATAAGGTGTCAGCCAACAACTTCCTTCGGGCTGATGTAGGTGTGGGGAACATTTTTACTTGGATTTTTCGTTGTATCGTCGTTTTTGCCCTTCGTTTGATGCAAATCTTGATGATAAAGTCATTTCGTGTAAGACTTCATGCTGCACTCATTAGGGCTTTCCAAAGGCGTGTTTTTCATGATTTTAAAATTTAATTTCAACACTTTGTAGGCATGGCCGGAGGAACAAAGTGAAACAATAATTTAAAATTTGAAAAAAAAAATGAAAGTTTAGTTTCAAACCCCCTGTTCGAAGGACAATAGTTCTCCGCCTTTGATAAATCTCCACACTCATTTTTGCTTAATTATTAAGGTCCGTCGGTTGTGAGGAGTCTTGCCGAAATTTATTCTGCAGTTAGCCAAGAGTGAAGCGGGGCAATCGAATGCACCGAGAAGCGTGTAATTTAATTATGTTTTAATTATTCCAAAGTGGACCTCGGAACAAAGTGATTTGATGCAACAGTTTGCTTTTAATATAGCGCGAGACAAACAGACTCTTTTTTTCTTTCTTATTAAAGAGAATGAAGAGGTGCATGCAGTGGCCAGAGTCTGCTCACGAAACGGAAGTTAATCGGAGGTGATGAATGAGACCGGATGTTTAACGAGGATAATGAAAGGAATGCACGAAAGTCAGTCCATGTTAGACTACTAGAATAAATTATTTGCTGTTTTTTTGGAATTTACTAGGAAAATTTTATGCTTGATCACAGAACAGCTTATCAGCCGTGTTACACATGACAAAATTACCTGGCAAATTTTAGCTCATTTGGACATTTCAAGTTTCAAGCTTACCTTATAGGCAGCGTGAAAGATTACCCGGTTTTACCCGGACTTGCCCAAAAATTCGATAGAAAATTTAGGGAAAGACCCGGTTGCCCGAATTTCGTAGAGAAATGCCCAGATTTTACCCGGATTTAGTAATTATAATTGGCTCTTGTAAAGATGTCATCCTTTATTTCAGGAGAAATGGAATGTCACGAGATTCGGGTGGGGTTTCGTTCGATTTTCGTGATAATTTATCAATTTTCCTGTGATTCGAAGAATCAGTATCCCGAGCCGAAGAATTGCATTCTTAGTGTGTGCAGAGTTCACGTATTCTGGACAGCAAATCAAAGCCTGCTAGTGATTGAAAAATTGATAGCGAAATTTTTGATGGGCTTTTTTGTTCCTTCTACTGTTCAAAACGCTACGAGGTTTTGATTGAAATAATGAGCTTTCATCTAGGATTGAAAAATACTACTAGCCTGTTAGGAATACATTGACTAAACCAGTGGTTTTCAGAGCGATCCCTACCGCAGAACACTGGTTCAAAATCCAAAAATGTTGGCAAAAATTATTTAAATATTTTTTATTACCAAAGATTATGAATAAAAAGTTGATAGAAAGAAGAAAGTGACAATTTTTTTTTTAATTTTTCTATTTTTTTTCTGTGATACAAAAATTAGTTTTGAGCTTAATACTAAAAAAGTGATTATTTTTATTTATACATGAATATTTTTGTTAAACTAAGTAAAGACTTCAAAACTTTTCCGGGTCAGTAGCATGAATATTAAAGCTGATGTTTTATAATGAATTCGCATATGCTTACCGCTAACTATGCTTGATTCAATCTGTATAAAAAATTAATATTTTCATTTTTAACTTTGACAGCGCTTTACCTAAAATATAGCCAAAGCTAGCAACTGATTTTAGGATACATTTTGTCGACTCTTTCAACGGTCCAAAGGAAAATAATTTACCATGCTTTATTTTTGCTTTCTTTCGAAGCAATAAACAGGTTAACTTGAAATTTTTTCATAATCATTACAAAAATGAGAAAAATGACGAAAATGACACAAAGGACAAAAATGACGAAAATGACAAAAATAACAAAAATGACAAAAATGACAAAAATGACAAAAATGACAAAAATGACAAAAATGACAAAAATGACAAAAATGACAAAAATGACAAAAATGACAAAAATGACAAAAATGACAAAAATGACAAAAATGACAAAAATGACAAAAATGACAAAAATGACAAAAATGACAAAAATGACAAAAATGACAAAAATGACAAAAATGACAAAAATGACAAAAATGACAAAAATGACAAAAATGACAAAAATGACAAAAATGACAAAAATGACAAAAATGACAAAAATGACAAAAATGACAAAAATGACAAAAATGACAAAAATGACAAAAATGACAAAAATGACAAAAATGACAAAAATGACAAAAATGACAAAAATGACAAAAATGACAAAAATGACAAAAATGACAAAAATGACAAAAATGACAAAAATGACAAAAATGACAAAAATGACAAAAATGACAAAAATGACAAAAATGACAAAAATGACAAAAATGACAAAAATGACAAAAATGACAAAAATGACAAAAATGACAAAAATGACAAAAATGACAAAAATGACAAAAATGACAAAAATGACAAAAATGACAAAAATGACAAAAATGACAAAAATGACAAAAATGACAAAAATGACAAAAATGACAAAAATGACAAAAATGACAAAAATGACAAAAATGACAAAAATGACAAAAATGACAAAAATGACAAAAATGACAAAAATGACAAAAATGACAAAAATGACAAAAATGACAAAAATGACAAAAATTCCAAAAATGACAAAAATGACAAAAATGACAAAAATGACAAAAATGACAAAAATGACAAAAATGTTAAAAATGATGGGAGTAACTGAGAGTCAGTAATTTAAATTATCTAACTGACAGTCTTTCTGTTAGTCATTGACTCTATCACACAGTCTGTCAGTCAGTCAATAACACTTTTTATCGATCAGTCAGTCTGTCAGTCTGTCAGTCTGTCAGTCTGTCAGTCTGTCAGTATGTCAGTCTGTCAGTCTGTCAGTCTGTCAGT